>NC_080047.1:27061695-27089295 GCF_026212465.1 Amaranthus tricolor
TGGCACAGAATACTATTTGGTATATATTATTGTGTTGACGTGGTTACAATTGTAAATCATGGTCATATACTAGAAATTACGTGTTAAGTTGCGATTTTATGCGTTTTCGGCACTTTCACGCATAGAGTAGCTCAAACTTGGTTCGTTCTGCACGAATCTTGGCACACAACACTATTTGATATATATTAATGTGTTGAAGTGGTTTAAATTGTAAATCATAGTCATATGCTAGAAATTAAGTGTTAAGTTGCGATTTTATGCGTTTTTAAGCTTTTTCGGCACTTTCACACATAAAGTAGCTCAAACTTTGTTTGTTTTGCACGAAACTTGGCACAAAACACTATTGGGTATATATTATTGTGTTGAAGTGGTTAGAATTGTAAATCATAGTCATATGCTAAAAATTACGTGTTAAGTTGCGATTTTTTGCGTTTTAAATCTTTTTTGGCACTTTCACGCATAAAGTTGCTCAAATTATGTTTATTTTGAACGAATCTTGGCGCACAACACTATTAGGTATACATTATTGTGTTGACGTGGTTACAAATGAAAATCATAGTCATATGATAGAAATTACGTGTTAAGTTTCGAATTTATGCGTTTTTTAAGCTATTTTGGCAATTTCACGCATACAGTAGCTCAAACTTGGTTTGTTCTGCACGAATCTTGGCAAACAACACTATTTGATATATATTATTGTGTTGAAGTGGTTAGAATTGTAAATCATAGTCATATGCTAGAAATTACGTGCTAAGTTGCGATTTTTTGAGTTTTATGCGTTTCTAGCACTTTGGGCATAAAGTAGCTCAAACTTGGTTGGTTTTGCACGAATCTTGGTTCACAACACTATTTAGTATATATTATTGTGTTCAATTGGTTAGAATTGAAAATCATAGTCATATGCTAGAAATTACGTTTTAAGTTGCGATTTGATGCGTTTTTTTGCTTTTTTGGCACTTTCGCACATAATGTAGCTCAAACTTGGTTTGTTTTCCACGAAACGGGGCACACAATACTATTTGGTATATATTATTGTGTTGAAGTGGTTAGAATTTTAAATCGTAGTCATATACTAGAAATTACGTGGTAAGTTACGATTTTATGCGTTTTTAAGCTTTTTCGGCTCTTTCGCGCATAAAGTAGCCCAAACTTGGTTTGTTTTGCACGAAACATGACACACAACACTATTTCGTATATATTATTGTGTTGAAGTGGTTAGAATTGAAAATCATAGTCATATAATAGAAATTACTTGTTTAGTTGTGATTTTATGCGTTTTTATGCTTTTATGGCACTTTCGCGCATAGAGTAGGTTAAACTTGGTTTGTTTTGCACGAAACATGGTGCACAAAATTTTGGGCATATATTATTGTGTTGAAGTCGTTAGAATTGCAAATAATAAAATAGTCATGTGTTAGAAATTACGTGTTAAGTTACGATTTTATGCTTCTTTTAGCTTTTTTGGCACTTTCACGCATAAAGTAGCTCAAACTTGGTTTGTTCTGCACGAAACATGGCACAGAACACTATTTGGTATATATTATTGTGTTGAAGTGGTTAGAATTGTAAATCATAGTAATATGTTAGAAATTACGTGTTAAGTGGCGATTTTATGCGTTTTAAAGCTTTTTTGACACTTTCACGCATAAAGTAGCTCAAACTTGGTTTATTTTGCACGTATCTTAGCACACAAAACTATTTGGTATATATTATTGTGTTGACATGGTTACAATTGTAAATCATAGTCATATGATAGAAATTACCTGTTAAGTATCGAATTTATGCGTTTTAAAGCTATTTTGGCACTTTCACGCATAAAGTAGCTCAAACTTGGTTTGTTCTGCACGAATCTTGGCACACAACACTATTTGATTTATATTATTGTGTTGAAGTGGTTAGAATTGTATATCATAGTAATATGCTAGAAATTACGTGCTAACTTCCGATTTTATTCGTTTTTAAGCCTTTTCGGCACTTTCACGCATAAAGTAGCTCAAACTTTGTTGGTTTTGCACGAAACTTGGCACAGAACACTATTTGGTATATATTATTGTGTTGAAGTTGTTAGAATTGAAACTCTTAGTCATATGCTAGAAATTACGTGTTAAGTTTCGAATTTTTGCGTTTTATGCTTTTTTGGCACTTTCACGCATAAAGTAGCTCAAATTTGGTTTATTTTGCACGAATCTTGGCACACAACACTATTTGGTATATATTATTGTGTTGACGTGGTTACAATTGAAAATCATTATCATGTGATAGAAATACGTGTTAAGTTTCGATTTTATGCGTTTTTAAACTATTTTTGCACTTCCACGCATAAAGTAGCTCAAACTTGGTTTGTTCTGCACGAATCTTGGCACACAACACTATTTGATATTTATTATTGTGTTATAGTGGGTAGAATTGTAAATCATTGTCATATGCTAGAAATTACGTGCTAAGTTGCGATTTGATGTGTTTTTTTGCTTTTTGGCACTTTCGCACATAATGTAGCTCAAACTTGGTGTGTTTTGCACTAAACTGGGCACACAACACTATTTGGTATATATTATTGTGTTGAAGTGGTTAGAATTGAAAATCATAGACATATACTAGAAATTACGTGGTAAGTTGCGATTTTATGAGTTTTTAAGCTTTTTTGGCTCTTTCGCGAATAAAGTAGCTCAAACTTGGTTTGTTTTGCGCGAAACATGGCACACAACACTATTTGGTATATATTATTGTGTTGAAGTGGTTAGAATCGAAAATCATAGTCATATGCTAGAAATTACGTGTTAAGTTGCGAATTTTTGCGTTTTATGCTTTTTTGGCACTTTCACCGCATAAAGTAGCTCAAATTTGGTTATTTTGCACGAATCTTGGCACACAACACTATTTGGTATATATTATTGTGTTGACGTGGTTAAAATTGAAAATCATTATCATATGATAGAAATACGTGTTAAGTTTCGATTTTATGCGTTTTTAAACAATTTTTGCACTTCACGCATAAAGTAGCTCAAACTTGGTTTGTTCTGCACGAATCTTGGCACACAACACTATTTGATATTTATTATTGTGTTGAAGTGGTTAGAATTGTAAATCATTGTCATATGCTAGAAATTACGTGCTAAGTTGCGATTTGATGTGTTTTTTTGCTTTTTTGGCACTTTCGCACATAATGTAGCTCAAACTTGGTTTGTTTTGCACTAAACTGGGCACACAACACTATTTGGTATATATTATTGTGTTGAAGTGGTTAGAATTGAAAATCATAGACATATACTAGAAATTACGTGGTAAGTTGCGATTTTATGAGTTTTTAAGCTTTTTTGACTCTTTCGCGAATAAAGTAGCTCAAACTTGGTTTGTTTTGCGCGAAACATGGCACACAACACTATTTTGGTATATATTATTGTGTTGAAGTGGTTAGAATTGAAAATCATAGTCATATGCTAGAAATTACGTGTTAAGTTGCGAATTTTGCGTTTTATGCTTTTTTGGCACTTTCACGCATAAAGTAGCTCAAATTGGTTTATTTTGCACGAATCTTGGCACACAACACTATTTGGTATATATTATTGTGTTGACGTGGTTACAATTGAAAATCATTATCATATGATAGAAATACGTGTTAAGTTTCGATTTTATGCGTTTTTTAAACTATTTTTGCACTTCCACGCATAAAGTAGCTCAAACTTGGTTTGTTCTGCACGAATCTTGGCACACAACACTATTTGATATTTATTATTGTGTTGAAGTGGTTAGAATTGTAAATCATTGTCATAGGCTAGAAAGTACGTGCTAAGTTGCGATTTGATGTGTTTTTTTGCTTTTTTGGCACTTTCGCACATAATGTAGCTCAAACTTGGTTTGTTTTGCACTAAACTGGGCACCCAACACTATTTGGTATATATTATTGTGTTGAAGTGGTTAGAATTGAAAATCATAGACATATACTAGAAATTACGTGGTAAGTTGCGATTTTATGAGTTTTTAAGCTTTTTTGGCTCTTTCGCGAATAAAGTAGCTCAAACTTGGTTTGTTTTGCGCGAAACATGGCAGACAACACTATTTGGTATATATTATTGTGTTGAAGTGGTTAGAATTGAAAATCATAGTCATTCTGCTAGAAAATTACGTGTTAAGTTGCGAATTTTTGCGTTTTATGCTTTTTTGGCACTTTCACGCATAAAGTAGCTCAAATTTGGTTTATTTTGCACGAATCTTGGGACACAACACTATTTGGTATATATTATTGTGTTAACGTGGTTACAATTGAAAATCATTATCATATGATAGAAATACGTGTTAAGTTTCGATTTTATGCGTTTTTAAACTATTTTTGCACTTCCACGCATAAAGTAGCTCAAACTTGGTTTGTTCTGCACGAATCTTGGCACACAACACTATTTGATATTTATTATTGTGTTGAAGTGGTCAGAATTGTAAATCATTGTCATATGCTAGAAATTACGTGCTAAGTTGCGATTTGATGTGTTTTTTTGCTTTTTTGGCACTTTCCGCACATAATGTAGCTCAAACTTGGTTTGTTTTGCACTAAACTGGGCACACAACACTATTTGGTATATATTATTGTGTTGAAGTGGTTAGAATTGAAAATCATAGACATATACTAGAAATTACGTGGTAAGTTGCGATTTTATGAGTTTTTAAGCTTTTTTGACTCTTTCGCGAATAAAGTAGCTCAAACTTGGTTTGTTTTGCGCGAAACATGGCACACAACACTATTTGGTATATATTATTGTGTTGAAGTGGTTAGAATTGAAAATCATAGTCATATGCTAGAAATTACGTGTTAAGTTGCGAATTTTTGCGTTTTATGCTTTTTTGGCACTTTCACGCATAAAGTAGCTCAAATTTGGTTTATTTTGCACGAATCTTGCCACACAACACTATTTGGTATATATTATTGTGTTGACGTGGTTACAATTGAAAATCATTATCATATGATAGAAATACGTGTTAAGTTTCGATTTTATGCGTTTTTAAACTATTTTTGCACTTCCACGCATAAAGTAGCTCAAACTTGGTTGTTCTGCACGAATCTTGGCACACAACACTATTTGATATTTATTATTGTGTTGAAGTGGTTAGAATTGTAAATCATTGTCATATGCTAGAAATTACGTGCTAAGTTGCGATTTGATGTGTTTTTTTGCTTTTTTGGCACTTTCGCACATAATGTAGCTCAAACTTGGTTTGTTTTGCACTAAACTGGGCACACAACACTATTTGGTATATATTATTGTGTTGAAGTGGTTAGAATTGAAAATCATAGACATATACTAGAAATTACTTGGTAAGTTGCGATTTTATGAGTTTTTAAGCTTTTTTGGCTCTTTCGCGAATAAAGTAGCTCAAACTTGGTTTGTTTTGCGCGAAACATGGCACACAACACTATTTGGTATATATTATTGTGTTGAAGTGGTTAGAATTGAAAATCATAGTCATATGCTAGAAATTACGTGTTAAGTTGCGAATTTTTTGCGTTTTATGCTTTTTTGGCACTTTCACGCATAAAGTAGCTCAAATTTGGTTTATTTTGCACGAATCTTGGCACACAACACTATTTTGTATATATTATTGTGTTGACGTGGTTACAATTGAAAATCATTATCATATGATAGAAATACGTGTTAAGTTTCGATTTTATGCGTTTTTAAACTATTTTTGCACTTCCACGCATAAAGTAGCTCAAACTTGGTTTGTTCTGCACGAATCTTGGCACACAACACTATTTGATATTTATTATTGTGTGAAGTGGTTAGAATTGTAAATCATTGTCATATGCTAGAAATTACGTGCTAAGTTGCGATTTGATGTGTTTTTTTGCTTTTTTGGCACTTTCGCACATAATGTAGCTCAAACTTGGTTTGTTTTGCACTAAACTGGGCACACAACACTATTTGGTATATATTATTGTGTTGAATGTGGTTAGAATTGAAAATCATAGACATATACTAGAAATTACGTGGTAAGTTGCGATTTTATGAGTTTTTAAGCTTTTTTGGCTCTTTCGCGAATAAAGTAGCTCAAACTTGGTTTGTTTTGCGCGAAACATGGCACACAACACTATTTGGTATATATTTTTGTGTTGAAGTGGTTAGAATTGAAAATCATAGTCATATGCTAGAAATTACGTGTTAAGTTGCGAATTTTTGCGTTTTATGCTTTTTTGGCACTTTCACGCATAAAGTAGCTCAAATTTGGTTAATTTTGCACGAATCTTGGCACACAACCACTATTTGGTATATATTATTGTGTTGACGTGGTTACAATTGAAAATCATTATCATATGATAGAAATACGTGTTAAGTTTCGATTTTATGCGTTTTTAAACTATTTTTGCACTTCCACGCATAAAGTAGCTCAAACTTGGTTTGTTCTGCACGAATCTTGGCACACAACACTATTTGATATTTATTATTGTGTTGAAGTGGTTAGAATTGTAAATCATTGTCATAGGCTAGAAAGTACGTGCTAAGTTGCGATTTGATGTGTTTTTTTGCTTTTTTTGGCACTTCGCACATAATGTAGCTCAAACTTGGTTTGTTTTGCACTAAACTGGGCACCCAACACTATTTGGTATATATTATTGTGTTGAAGTGGTTAGAATTGAAAATCATAGACATATACTAGAAATTACGTGGTAAGTTGCGATTTTATGAGTTTTTAAGCTTTTTTGGCTCTTTCGCGAATAAAGTAGCTCAAACTTGGTTTGTTTTGCGCGAAACATGGCAGACAACACTATTTGGTATATATTATTGTGTTGAAGTGGTTAGAATTGAAAATCATAGTCATCTGCTAGAAATTACGTGTTAAGTTGCGAATTTTTGCGTTTTATGCTTTTTTGGCACTTTCACGCATAAAGTAGCTCAAATTTGGTTTATTTTGCACGAATCTTGGGACACAACACTATTTGGTATATATTATTGTGTTAACGTGGTTACAATTGAAAATCATTATCATATGATAGAAATACGTGTTAAGTTTCGATTTTATGCGTTTTTAAAACTATTTTTGCACTTCCACGCATAAAGTAGCTCAAACTTGGTTTGTTCTGCACGAATCTTGGCACACAACACTATTTGATATTTATTATTGTGTTGAAGTGGTCAGAATTGTAAATCATTGTCATATGCTAGAAATTACGTGCTAAGTTGCGATTTGATGTGTTTTTTTTGCTTTTTTTGGCACTTTCGCACATAATGTAGCTCATCAAACTTGGTTTGTTTTGCACTAAACTGGGCACCACCAACACTATTTGGTATATATTATTGTGTTGAAGTGGTTAGAATTGAAAATCATAGACATATACTAGAAATTACGTGGTAAGTTGCGATTTTATGAGTTTTTAAGCTTTTTTGCTCTTTCGCGAATAAAGTAGCTCAAACTTGGTTTGTTTTGCGCGAAACATGGCAGACAACACTATTTGGTATATATTATTGTGTTGAAGTGGTTAGAATTGAAAATCATAGTCATATGCTAGAAATTACGTGTTAAGTTGCGAATTTTTGCGTTTTATGCTTTTTTGGCACTTTCACGCATAAAGTAGCTCAAATTTGGTTTATTTTGCACGAATCTTGGGACACAACACTATTTGGTATATATTATTGTGTTGACGTGGTTACAATTGAAAATCATTATCATATGATAGAAATACGTGTTAAGTTTCGATTTTATGCGTTTTTAAACTATTTTTTGCACTTCCACGCATATAAGTAGCTCAAACTTGGTTTGTTCTGCACGAATCTTGGCACACAACACTATTTGATATTTATTATTGTGTTGAAGTGGTCAGAATTGTAAATCATTGTCATATGCTAGAAATTACGTGCTAAGTTGCGATTTGATGTGTTTTTTTGCTTTTTTGGCACTTTCGCACATAATGTAGCTCAAACTTGGTTTGTTTTGCACTAAACTGGGCACACAACACTATTTGGTATATATTATTGTGTTGAAGTGGTTAGAATTGAAAATCATAGACATATACTAGAAATTACGTGGTAAGTTGCGATTTTATGAGTTTTTAAGCTTTTTTGACTCTTTCGCGAATAAAGTAGCTCAAACTTGGTTTGTTTTGCGCGAAACATGGCACACAACACTATTTGGTATATATTATTGTGTTGAAGTGGTTAGAATTGAAAATCATAGTCATATGCTAGAAATTACGTGTTAAGTTGCGAATTTTTGCGTTTTATGCTTTTTTGGCACTTTCACCGCATAAAGTAGCTCAAATTTGGTTTATTTTGCACGAATCTTGCCACACAACACTATTTGGTATATATTATTGTGTTGACGTGGTTACAATTGAAAATCATTATCATATGATAGAAATACGTGTTAAGTTTCGATTTTATGCGTTTTTAAACTATTTTTGCACTTCCACGCATAAAGTAGCTCAAACTTGGTTTGTTCTGCACGAATCTTGGCACACACAACACTATTTGATATTTATTATTGTGTTGAAGTGGTTAGAATTGTAAATCATTGTCATATGCTAGAAATTACGTGCTAAGTTGCGATTTGATGTGTTTTTTTGCTTTTTTGGCACTTTCGCACATAATGTAGCTCAAACTTGGTTTGTTTTGCACTAAACTGGGCACACAACACTATTTGGTATATATTATTGTGTTGAAGTGGTTAGAATTGAAAATCATAGACATATACTAGAAATTACGTGGTAAGTTGCGATTTTATGAGTTTTTAAGCTTTTTTGGCTCTTTCGCGAATAAAGTAGCTCAAACTTGGTTTGTTTTGCGCGAAACATGGCAACACAACACTATTTGGTATATATTATTGTGTTGAAGTGGTTAGAATTGAAAATCATAGTCATATGCTAGAAATTACGTGTTAAGTTGCGAATTTTTGCGTTTTATGCTTTTTTGGCACTTTCACGCATAAAGTAGCTCAAATTTGGTTTATTTTGCACGAATCTTGGCACACAACACTATTTGGTATATATTATTGTGTTGACGTGGTTAAAATTGAAAATCATTATCATATGATAGAAATACGTGTTAAGTTTCGATTTTATGCGTTTTTAAACAATTTTTGCACTTCCACGCATAAAGTAGCTCAAACTTGGTTTGTTCTGCACGAATCTTGGCACACAACACTATTTGATATTTATTATTGTGTTGAAGTGGTTAGAATTGTAAATCATTGTCATATGCTAGAAATTACGTGCTAAGTTGCGATTTGATGTGTTTTTTTGCTTTTTTGGCACTTTCGCACATAATGTAGCTCAAACTTGGTTTGTTTTGCACTAAACTGGGCACACAACACTATTTGGTATATATTATTGTGTTGAAGTGGTTAGAATTGAAAATCATAGACATATACTAGAAATTACGTGGTAAGTTGCGATTTTATGAGTTTTTAAGCTTTTTTGGCTCTTTCGCGAATAAAGTAGCTCAAACTTGGTTTGTTTTGCGCGAAACATGGCAGACAACACTATTTGGTATATATTATTGTGTTGAAGTGGTTAGAATTGAAAATCATAGTCCTATGCTAGAAATTACGTGTTAAGTTGCGAATTTTTGCGTTTTATGCTTTTTTTGGCACTTTCACGCATAAAGTAGCTCAAATTTGGTTTATTTTGCACGAATCTTGGGACACAACACTATTTGGTATATATTATTGTGTTGACGTGGTTACAATTGAAAATCATTATCATATGATAGAAATACGTGTTAAGTTTCGATTTTATGCGTTTTTAAACTATTTTTGCACTTCCACGCATAAAGTAGCTCAAACTTGGTTTGTTCTGCACGAATCTTGGCACACAACACTATTTGATATTTATTATTGTGTTGAAGTGGTCAGAATTGTAAATCATTGTCATATGCTAGAAATTACGTGCTAAGTTGCGATTTGATGTGTTTTTTTTGCTTTTTTGGCACTTTCGCACATAATGTAGCTCAAACTTGGTTTGTTTTGCACTAAACTGGGCACACAACACTATTTGGTATATATTATTGTGTTGAAGTGGTTAGAATTGAAAATCATAGACATATACTAGAATTTACGTGGTAAGTTGCGATTTTATGAGTTTTTAAGCTTTTTTGGCTCTTTCGCGAATAAAGTAGCTCAAACTTGGTTTGTTTTGCGCGAAACATGGCACACAACACTATTTGGTATATATTATTGTGTTGAAGTGGTTAGAATTGAAAATCATAGTCATATGCTAGAAATTACGTGTTAAGTTGCGAATTTTTGCGTTTTATGCTTTTTTGGCACTTTCACGCATAAAGTAGCTCAAATTTGGTTTATTTTGCACGAATCTTGGCACACAACACTATTTGGTATATATTATTGTGTTGACGTGGTTACAATTGAAAATCATTATCATATGATAGAAATACGTGTTAAGTTTCGATTTTATGCGTTTTTAAACTATTTTTGCACTTCCACTCATAAAGTAGCTCAAACTTGGTTTGTTCTGCACGAATCTTGGCACACAACACTATTTGATATTTATTATTGTGTTATAGGTGTTAGAATTGTAAATCATTGTCATATGCTAGAAATTACGTGCTAAGTTGCGATTTGATGTGTTTTTTTGCTTTTTTGGCACTTTCGCACATAATGTAGCTCAAACTTGGTTTGTTTTGCACTAAACTGGGCACACAACACTATTTGGTATATATTATTGTGTTGAAGTGGTTAGAATTGAAAATCATAGACATATACTAGAAATTACGTGGTAAGTTGCGATTTTATGAGTTTTTAAGCTTTTTTGGCTCTTTCGCGAATAAAGTAGCTCAAACTTGGTTTGTTTTGCGCGAAACATGGCACACAACACTATTTGGTATATATTATTGTGTTGAAGTGGTTAGAATTGAAAATCATAGTCATATGCTAGAAATTACGTGTTAAGTTGCGAATTTTTGCGTTTTATGCTTTTTTGGCACTTTCACGCATAAAGTAGCACAAATTTGGTTAATTTTGCACGAATCTTGGCACACAACACTATTTTGTATATATTATTGTGTTGACGTGGTTACAATTGAAAATCATTATCATATGATAGAAATACGTGTTAAGTTTCGATTTTATGCGTTTTTAAACTATTTTTGCACTTCCACGCATAAAGTAGCTCAAACTTGGTTTGTTCTGCACGAATCTTGGCACACAACACTATTTGATATTTATTATTGTGTTGAAGTGGTTAGAATTGTAAATCATTGTCATATGCTAGAAATTACGTGCTAAGTTACGATTTGATGTGTTTTTTTTGCTTTTTTGGCACTTTCGCACATAATGTAGCTCAAACTTGGTTTGTTTTGCACTAAACTGGGCACACAACACTATTTGGTATATATTATTGTGTTGAAGTGGTTAGAATTGAAAATCATAGACATATACTAGAAATTACGTGGTAAGTTGCGATTTTATGAGTTTTTAAGCTTTTTTGGCTCTTTCGCGAATAAAGTAGCTCAAACTTGGTTTGTTTTGCGCGAAACATGGCACACAACACTATTTGGTATATATTATTGTGTTGAAGTGGTTAGAATTGAAAATCATAGTCATATGCTAGAAATTACGTGTTAAGTTGCGAATTTTTGCGTTTTATGCTTTTTTGGCACTTTCACGCATAAAGTAGCTCAAATTTGGTTAATTTTGCACGAATCTTGGCACACAACACTATTTTGTATATATTATTGTGTTGACGTGGTTACAATTGAAAATCTTTATCATATGATAGAAATACGTGTTAAGTTTCGATTTTATGCGTTTTTAAACTATTTTTGCACTTCCACGCATAAAGTAGCTCAAACTTGGTTTGTTCTGCACGAATCTTGGCACACAACACTATTGGATATTGATTATTGTGTTGAAGTGGTTAGAATTGTAAATCATTGTCATATGCTAGAAATTACGTGCTAAGTTGCGATTTGATGTGTTTTTTTGCTTTTTTGGCACTTTCGCACATAATGTAGCTCAAACTTGGTTTGTTTTGCACTAAACTGGGCACACAACACTATTTGGTATATATTATTGTGTTGAAGTGGTTAGAATTGAAAATCATAGACATATACTAGAAATTACTTGGTAAGTTGCGATTTTATGAGTTTTTAAGCTTTTTTGGCTCTTTCGCGAATAAAGTAGCTCAAACTTGGTTTGTTTTGCGCGAAACATGGCACACAACACTATTTGGTATATATTATTGTGTTGAAGTGGTTAGAATTGAAAATCATAGTCATATGCTAGAAATTACGTGTTAAGTTGCGAATTTTTGCGTTTTATGCTTTTTTGGCACTTTCACGCATAAAGTAGCTCAAATTTGGTTTATTTTGCACGAATCTTGGCACACAACACTATTTTGTATATATTATTGTGTTGACGTGGTTACAATTGAAAATCATTATCATATGATAGAAATACGTGTTAAGTTTCGATTTTATGCGTTTTTAAACTATTTTTGCACTTCCACGCATAAAGTAGCTCAAACTTGGTTTGTTCTGCACGAATCTTGGCACACAACACTATTTGATATTTATTATTGTGTTGAAGTGGTTAGAATTGTAAATCATTGTCATATGCTAGAAATTACGTGCTAAGTTGCGATTTGATGTGTTTTTTTGCTTTTTTGGCACTTTCGCACATAATGTAGCTCAAACTTGGTTTGTTTTGCACTAAACTGGGCACACAACACTATTTGGTATATATTATTGTGTTGAAGTGGTTAGAATTGAAAATCATAGACATATACTAGAAATTACGTGGTAAGTTGCGATTTTATGAGTTTTTAAGCTTTTTTGGCTCTTTCGCGAATAAAGTAGCTCAAACTTGGTTTGTTTTGCGCGAAACATGGCACACAACACTATTTGGTATATATTTTTGTGTTGAAGTGGTTAGAATTGAAAATCATAGTCATATGCTAGAAATTACGTGTTAAGTTGCGAATTTTTGCGTTTTATGCTTTTTTGGCACTTTCACGCATAAAGTAGCTCAAATTTGGTTTATTTTGAGCGAATCTTTCCACAAAACACTATTTGGTATATATTATTGTGTTGACGTGGTTAAAATTGAAAATCATTATCATATGATAGAAATACGTGTTAAGTTTCGATTTTATGCGTTTTTAAACTATTTTTGCTCTTCCACGCATAAAGTAGCTCAAACTTGGTTTGTTCTGCACGAATCTTGGCACACAACACTATTTGATATTTATTATTGTGTTGAAGTGGTTAGAATTGTAAATCATTGTCATATGCTAGAAATTACGTGCTAAGTTGCGATTTGATGTTTTTTTTGCTTTTTTGGCACTTTCGCACATAATGTAGCTCAAACTTGGTTTGTTTTGCACTAAACTGGGCACACAACACTATTTGGTATATATTATTGTGTTGAAGTGGTTAGAATTGAAAATCATAGACATATACTAGAAATTACGTGGTAAGTTGCGATTTTATGAGTTTTTAAGCTTTTTTGGCTCTTTCGCGAATAAAGTAGCTCAAACTTGGTTTGTTTTGCGCGAAACATGGCACACAACACTATTTGGTATATATTATTGTGTTGAAGTGGTTAGAATTGAAAATCATAGTCATATGCTAGAAATTACGTGTTAAGTTGCGAATTTTTGCGTTTTATGCTTTTTTGGCACTTTCACGCATAAAGAAGCTCAAATTTGGTTTATTTTGCACGAATCTTGCCACACAACACTATTTGGTATATATTATTGTGATGACGTGGTTACAATTGAAAATCATTATCATATGATAGAAATACGTGTTATGTTTCGATTTTATGCGTTTTAAAACTATTTTTGCACTTCCACGCATAAAGTAGCTCAAACTTGGTTTGTTCTGCACGAATCTTGGCACACAACACTATTTGATATTTATTATTGTGTTGAAGTGGTTAGAATTGTAAATCATTGTCATATGCTAGAAATTACGTGCTAAGTTGCGATTTGATGTGTTTTTTTGCTTTTTTGGCACTTTCGCACATAATGTAGCTCAAACTTGGTTTGTTTTGCACTAAACTGGGCACACAACACTATTTGGTATATATTATTGTGTTGAAGTGGTTAGAATTGAAAATCATAGACATATACTAGAATTTACGTGGTAAGTTGCGATTTTATGAGTTTTTAAGCTTTTTTGGCTCTTTCGCGAATAAAGTAGCTCAAACTTGGTTTGTTTTGCGCGAAACATGGCACACAACACTATTTGGTATATATTATTGTGTTGAAGTGGTTAGAATTGAAAATCATAGTCATATGCTAGAAATTACGTGTTAAGTTGCGAATTTTTGCGTTTTATGCTTTTTTGGCACTTTCACGCATAAAGTAGCTCAAATTTGGTTTATTTTGCACGAATCTTGGCACACAACACTATTTTGTATATATTATTGTGTTGACGTGGTTACAATTGAAAATCATTATCATATGATAGAAATACGTGTTAAGTTTCGATTTTATGCGTTTTTAAACTATTTTTGCACTTCCACGCATAAAGTAGCTCAAACTTGGTTTGTTCTGCACGAATCTTGGCACACAACACTATTTGATATTTATTATTGTGTTGAAGTGGTTAGAATTGTAAATCATTGTCATATGCTAGAAATTACGTGCTAAGTTGCGATTTGATGTGTTTTTTTGCTTTTTTGGCACTTTCGCACATAATGTAGCTCAAACTTGGTTTGTTTTGCACTAAACTGGGCACACAACACTATTTGGTATATATTATTGTGTTGAAGTGGTTAGAATTGAAAATCATAGACATATACTAGAAATTACGTGGTAAGTTGCGATTTTATGAGTTTTTAAGCTTTTTTGGCTCTTTCGCGAATAAAGTAGCTCAAACTTGGTTTGTTTTGCGCGAAACATGGCACACAACACTATTTGGTATATATTTTTGTGTTGAAGTGGTTAGAATTGAAAATCATAGTCATATGCTAGAAATTACGTGTTAAGTTGCGAATTTTTGCGTTTTATGCTTTTTTGGCACTTTCACGCATAAAGTAGCTCAAATTTGGTTTATTTTGAGCGAATCTTGGCACACAACACTATTTGGTATATATTATTGTGTTGACGTGGTTACAATTGAAAATCATTATCATATGATAGAAATACGTGTTAAGTTTCGATTTTATGCGTTTTTAAACTATTTTTGCTCTTCCACGCATAAAGTAGCTCAAACTTGGTTTGTTCTGCACGAATCTTGGCACACAACACTATTTGATATTTATTATTGTGTTATAGGTGTTAGAATTGTAAATCATTGTCATATGCTAGAAATTACGTGCTAAGTTGCGATTTGATGTTTTTTTTGCTTTTTTGGCACTTTCGCACATAATGTAGCTCAAACTTGGTTTGTTTTGCACTAAACTGGGCACACAACACTATTTGGTATATATTATTGTGTTGAAGTGGTTAGAATTGAAAATCATAGACATATACTAGAAATTACGTGGTAAGTTGCGATTTTATGAGTTTTTAAGCTTTTTTGGCTCTTTCGCGAATAAAGTAGCTCAAACTTGGTTTGTTTTGCGCGAAACATGGCACACAACACTATTTGGTATATATTATTGTGTTGAAGTGGTTAGAATTGAAAATCATAGTCATATGCTAGAAATTACGTGTTAAGTTGCGAATTTTTGCGTTTTATGCTTTTTTGGCACTTTCACGCATAAAGAAGCTCAAATTTGGTTAATTTTGCACGAATCTTGGCACACAACACTATTTTGTATATATTATTGTGTTGACGTGGTTACAATTGAAAATCATTATCATATGATAGAAATACGTGTTAAGTTTCGATTTTATGCGTTTTAAAACTATTTTTGCACTTCCACGCATAAAGTAGCTCAAACTTGGTTTGTTCTGCACGAATCTTGGCACACAACACTATTTGATATTTATTATTGTGTTGAAGTGGTTAGAATTGTAAATCATTGTCATATGCTAGAAATTACGTGCTAAGTTACGATTTGATGTGTTTTTTTTGCTTTTTTGGCACTTTCGCACATAATGTAGCTCAAACTTGGTTTGTTTTGCACTAAACTGGGCACACAACACTATTTGGTATATATTATTGTGTTGAAGTGGTTAGAATTGAAAATCATAGACATATACTAGAAATTACGTGGTAAGTTGCGATTTTATGAGTTTTTAAGCTTTTTTGGCTCTTTCGCGAATAAAGTAGCTCAAACTTGGTTTGTTTTGCGCGAAACATGGCACACAACACTATTTGGTATATATTATTGTGTTGAAGTGGTTAGAATTGAAAATCATAGTCATATGCTAGAAATTACGTGTTAAGTTGCGAATTTTTGCGTTTTATGCTTTTTTGGCACTTTCACGCATAAAGTAGCTCAAATTTGGTTAATTTTGCACGAATCTTGGCACACAACACTATTTTGTATATATTATTGTGTTGACGTGGTTACAATTGAAAATCTTTATCATATGATAGAAATACGTGTTAAGTTTCGATTTTATGCGTTTTTAAACTATTTTTGCACTTCCACGCATAAAGTAGCTCAAACTTGGTTTGTTCTGCACGAATCTTGGCACACAACACTATTGGATATTGATTATTGTGTTGAAGTGGTTAGAATTGTAAATCATTGTCATATGCTAGAAATTACGTGCTAAGTTGCGATTTGATGTGTTTTTTTGCTTTTTTGGCACTTTCGCACATAATGTAGCTCAAACTTGGTTTGTTTTGCACTAAACTGGGCACACAACACTATTTGGTATATATTATTGTGTTGAAGTGGTTAGAATTGAAAATCATAGACATATACTAGAAATTACGTGGTAAGTTGCGATTTTATGAGTTTTTAAGCTTTTTTGACTCTTTCGCGAATAAAGTAGCTCAAACTTGGTTTGTTTTGCGCGAAACATGGCACACAACACTATTTGGTATATATTATTGTGTTGAAGTGGTTACAATTGAAAATCATAGTCATATGCTAGAAATTACGTGTTAAGTTGCGAATTTTTGCGTTTTATGCTTTTTTGGCACTTTCACGCATAAAGTAGCTCAAATTTGGTTTATTTTGCACGAATCTTTCCACACAACACTATTTGGTATATATTATTGTGTTGACGTGGTTACAATTGAAAATCATTATCATATGATAGAAATACGTGTTAAGTTTCGATTTTATGCGTTTTTAAACTATTTTTGCACTTCCACGCATAAAGTAGCTCAAACTTGGTTTGTTCTGCACGAATCTTGGCACACAACACTATTGGATATTGATTATTGTGTTGAAGTGGTTAGAATTGTAAATCATTGTCATATGCTAGAAATTACGTGCTAAGTTGCGATTTGATGTGTTTTTTTGCTTTTTTGGCACTTTCGCACATAATGTAGCTCAAACTTGGTTTGTTTTGCACTAAACTGGGCACACAACACTATTTGGTATATATTATTGTGTTGAAGTGGTTAGAATTGAAAATCATAGACATATACTAGAAATTACGTGGTAAGTTGCGATTTTATGAGTTTTTAAGCTTTTTTGACTCTTTCGCGAATAAAGTAGCTCAAACTTGGTTTGTTTTGCGCGAAACATGGCACACAACACTATTTGGTATATATTATTGTGTTGAAGTGGTTAGAATTGAAAATCATAGTCATATGCTAGAAATTACGTGTTAAGTTGCGAATTTTTGCGTTTTATGCTTTTTTGGCACTTTCACCGCATAAAGTAGCTCAAATTTGGTTTATTTTGCACGAATCTTGCCACACAACACTATTTGGTATATATTATTGTGATGACGTGGTTACAATTGAAAATCATTATCATATGATAGAAATACGTGTTATGTTTCGATTTTATGCGTTTTAAAACTATTTTTGCACTTCCACGCATAAAGTAGCTCAAACTTGGTTTGTTCTGCACGAATCTTGGCACACAACACTATTGGATATTGATTATTGTGTTGAAGTGGTTAGAATTGTAAATCATTGTCATATGCTAGAAATTACGTGCTAAGTTGCGATTTGATGTGTTTTTTTGCTTTTTTGGCACTTTCGCACATAATGTAGCTCAAACTTGGTTTGTTTTGCACTAAACTGGGCACACAACACTATTTGGTATATATTATTGTGTTGAAGTGGTTAGAATTGAAAATCATAGACATATACTAGAAATTACGTGGTAAGTTGCGATTTTATGAGTTTTTAAGCTTTTTTGACTCTTTCGCGAATAAAGTAGCTCAAACTTGGTTTGTTTTGCGCGAAACATGGCACACAACACTATTTGGTATATATTATTGTGTTGAAGTGGTTAGAATTGAAAATCATAGTCATATGCTAGAAATTACGTGTTAAGTTGCGAATTTTTGCGTTTTATGCTTTTTTGGCACTTTCACGCATAAAGTAGCTCAAATTTGGTTTATTTTGCACGAATCTTGCCACACAACACTATTTGGTATATATTATTGTGATGACGTGGTTACAATTGAAAATCATTATCATATGATAGAAATACGTGTTATGTTTCGATTTTATGCGTTTTAAAACTATTTTTGCACTTCCACGCATAAAGTAGCTCAAACTTGGTTTGTTCTGCACGAATCTTGGCACACAACACTATTGGATATTGATTATTGTGTTGAAGTGGTTAGAATTGTAAATCATTGTCATATGCTAGAAATTACGTGCTAAGTTGCGATTTGATGTGTTTTTTTGCTTTTTTGGCACTTTCGCACATAATGTAGCTCAAACTTGGTTTGTTTTGCACTAAACTGGGCACACAACACTATTTGGTATATATTATTGTGTTGAAGTGGTTAGAATTGAAAATCATAGACATATACTAGAAATTACGTGGTAAGTTGCGATTTTATGAGTTTTTAAGCTTTTTTGACTCTTTCGCGAATAAAGTAGCTCAAACTTGGTTTGTTTTGCGCGAAACATGGCACACAACACTATTTGGTATATATTATTGTGTTGAAGTGGTTAGAATTGAAAATCATAGTCATATGCTAGAAATTACGTGTTAAGTTGCGAATTTTTGCGTTTTATGCTTTTTTGGCACTTTCACGCATAAAGTAGCTCAAATTTGGTTTATTTTGCACGAATCTTTCCACACAACACTATTTGGTATATATTATTGTGTTGACGTGGTTACAATTGAAAATCATTATCATATGATAGAAATACGTGTTAAGTTTCGATTTTATGCGTTTTTAAACTATTTTTGCACTTCCACGCATAAAGTAGCTCAAACTTGGTTTGTTCTGCACGAATCTTGGCACACAACACTATTGGATATTGATTATTGTGTTGAAGTGGTTAGAATTGTAAATCATTGTCATATGCTAGAAATTACGTGCTAAGTTGCGATTTGATGTGTTTTTTTGCTTTTTTGGCACTTTCGCACATAATGTAGCTCAAACTTGGTTTGTTTTGCACTAAACTGGGCACACAACACTATTTGGTATATATTATTGTGTTGAAGTGGTTAGAATTGAAAATCATAGACATATACTAGAAATTACGTGGTAAGTTGCGATTTTATGAGTTTTTAAGCTTTTTTGACTCTTTCGCGAATAAAGTAGCTCAAACTTGGTTTGTTTTGCGCGAAACATGGCACACAACACTATTTGGTATATATTATTGTGTTGAAGTGGTTAGAATTGAAAATCATAGTCATATGCTAGAAATTACGTGTTAAGTTGCGAATTTTTGCGTTTTATGCTTTTTTGGCACTTTCACGCATAAAGTAGCTCAAATTTGGTTTATTTTGCACGAATCTTTCCACACAACACTATTTGGTATATATTATTGTGTTGACGTGGTTACAATTGAAAATCATTATCATATGATAGAAATACGTGTTAAGTTTCGATTTTATGCGTTTTTAAACTATTTTTGCACTTCCACGCATAAAGTAGCTCAAACTTGGTTTGTTCTGCACGAATCTTGGCACACAACACTATTGGATATTGATTATTGTGTTGAAGTGGTTAGAATTGTAAATCATTGTCATATGCTAGAAATTACGTGCTAAGTTGCGATTTGATGTGTTTTTTTGCTTTTTTGGCACTTTCGCACATAATGTAGCTCAAACTTGGTTTGTTTTGCACTAAACTGGGCACACAACACTATTTGGTATATATATTATTGTGTTGAAGTGGTTAGAATTGAAAATCATAGACATATACTAGAAATTACGTGGTAAGTTGCGATTTTATGAGTTTTTAAGCTTTTTTGACTCTTTCGCGAATAAAGTAGCTCAAACTTGGTTTGTTTTGCGCGAAACATGGCACACAACACTATTTGGTATATATTATTGTGTTGAAGTGGTTACAATTGAAAATCATAGTCATATGCTAGAAATTACGTGTTAAGTTGCGAATTTTTGCGTTTTATGCTTTTTTGGCACTTTCACGCATAAAGTAGCTCAAATTTGGTTTATTTTGCACGAATCTTTCCACACAACACTATTTGGTATATATTATTGTGTTGACGTGGTTACAATTGAAAATCATTATCATATGATAGAAATACGTGTTAAGTTTCGATTTTATGCGTTTTTAAACTATTTTTGCACTTCCACGCATAAAGTAGCTCAAACTTGGTTTGTTCTGCACGAATCTTGGCACACAACACTATTGGATATTGATTATTGTGTTGAAGTGGTTAGAATTGTAAATCATTGTCATATGCTAGAAATTACGTGCTAAGTTGCGATTTGATGTGTTTTTTTTGCTTTTTTGGCACTTTCGCACATAATGTAGCTCAAACTTGGTTTGTTTTGCACTAAACTGGGCACACAACACTATTTGGTATATATTATTGTGTTGAAGTGGTTAGAATTGAAAATCATAGACATATACTAGAAATTACGTGGTAAGTTGCGATTTTATGAGTTTTAAAGCTTTTTTGACTCTTTCGCGAATAAAGTAGCTCAAACTTGGTTTGTTTTGCGCGAAACATGGCACACAACACTATTTGGTATATATTATTGTGTTGAAGTGGTTACAATTGAAAATCATAGTCATATGCTAGAAATTACGTGTTAAGTTGCGAATTTTTGCGTTTTATGCTTTTTTGCCACTTTCACGCATAAAGTAGCTCAAATTTGGTTTATTTTGCACGAATCTTTCCACACAACACTATTTGGTATATATTATTGTGTTGACGTGGTTACAATTGAAAATCATTATCATATGATAGAAATACGTGTTAAGTTTCGATTTTATGCGTTTTTAAACTATTTTTGCACTTCCACGCATAAAGTAGCTCAAACTTGGTTTGTTCTGCACGAATCTTGGCACACAACACTATTGGATATTGATTATTGTGTTGAAGTGGTTAGAATTGTAAATCATTGTCATATGCTAGAAATTACGTGCTAAGTTGCGATTTGATGTGTTTTTTTGCTTTTTTGGCACTTTCGCACATAATGTAGCTCAAACTTGGTTTGTTTTGCACTAAACTGGGCACACAACACTATTTGGTATATATTATTGTGTTGAAGTGGTTAGAATTGAAAATCATAGACATATACTAGAAATTACGTGGTAAGTTGCGATTTTATGAGTTTTTAAGCTTTTTTTACTCTTTCGCGAATAAAGTAGCTCAAACTTGGTTTGTTTTGCGCGAAACATGGCACACAACACTATTTGGTATATATTATTGTGTTGAAGTGGTTACAATTGAAAATCATAGTCATATGCTAGAAATTACGTGTTAAGTTGCGAATTTTTGCGTTTTATGCTTTTTTGGCACTTTCACGCATAAAGTAGCTCAAATTTGGTTTATTTTGCACGAATCTTGCCACACAACACTATTTGGTATATATTATTGTGTTGACGTGGTTACAATTGAAAATCATTATCATATGATAGAAATACGTGTTAAGTTTTGATTTTATGCGTTTTTAAACTATTTTTGCACTTCCACGCATAAAGTAGCTCAAACTTGGTTTGTTCTGCACGAATCTTGGCACACAACACTATTGGATATTTATTATTGTGTTGAAGTGGTTAGAATTGTAAATCATTGTCATATGCTAGAAATTACGTGCTAAGTTGCGATTTGATGTGTTTTTTTGCTTTTTTGGCACTTTCGCACATAATGTAGCTCAAACTTGGTTTGTTTTGCACTAAACTGGGCACACAACACTATTTGGTATATATTATTGTGTTGAAGTGGTTAGAATTGAAAATCATAGACATATACTAGAAATTACGTGGTAAGTTGCGATTTTATGAGTTTTTAAGCTTTTTTGGCTCTTTCGCGAATAAAGTAGCTCAAACTTGGTTTGTTTTGCGCGAAACATGGCGCACAACACTATTTGGTATATATTATTGTGTTGAAGTGGTTAGAATTGAAAATCATAGTCATATGCTAGAAATTACGTGTTAAGTTGCGAATTTTTGCGTTTTATGCTTTTTTGGCACTTTCACGCATAAAGTAGCTCAAATTTGGTTTATTTTGCACGAATCTTGCCACACAACACTATTTGGTATATATTATTGTGTTGACGTGGTTACAATTGAAAATCATTATCATATGATAGAAATACGTGTTAAGTTTCGATTTTATGCGTTTTTAAACTATTTTTGCACTTCCACGCATAAAGTAGCTCAAACTTGGTTTGTTTTGCACGAATCTTGGCACACAACACTATTTGATATTTATTATTGTGTTGAAGTGGTTAGAATTGTAAATCATTGTCATATGCTAGAAATTACGTGCTAAGTTGCGATTTGATGTGTTTTTTTGCTTTTTTGGCACTTTCGCACATAATGTAGCTCAAACTTGGTTTGTTTTGCACTAAACTGGGCACACAACACTATTTGGTATATATTATTGTGTTGAAGTGGTTAGAATTGAAAATCATAGACATATACTAGAAATTACGTGGTAAGTTGCGATTTTATGAGTTTTTAAGCTTTTTTGGCTCTTTCGCGAATAAAGTAGCTCAAACTTGGTTTGTTTTGCGCGAAACATGGCACACAACACTATTTGGTATATATTATTGTGTTGAAGTGGTTAGAATTGAAAATCATAGTCATATGCTAGAAATTACGTGTTAAGTTGCGAATTTTTGCGTTTTTATGCTTTTTTGGCACTTTCACGCATAAAGTAGCTCAAATTTGGTTTATTTTTGCACGAATCTTGCCACACAACACTATTTGGTATATATTATTGTGTTGACGTGGTTACAATTGAAAATCATTATCATATGATAGAAATACGTGTTATGTTTCGATTTTATGCGTTTTTAAAACTATTTTTGCACTTCCCACGCATAAAGTAGCTCAAACTTGGTTTGTTCTGCACGAATCTTGGCACATAAGACTATTTGATATTTATTATTGTGTTGAAGTGGTTAGAATTGTAAATCATTGTCATATGCTAGAAATTACGTGCTAAGTTGCGATTTGATGTGTTTTTTTTTGCTTTTTTGGCACTTTCGCACATAATGTAGCTCAAACTTGGTTTTGTTTTGCACTAAACTGGGCACACAACACTATTTGGTATATATTATTGTGTTGAAGTGGTTAGAATTGAAAATCATAGACATATACTAGAAATTACATGGTAAGTTGCGATTTTATGAGTTTTTAAGCTTTTTTGACTCTTTCGCGAATAAAGTAGCTCAAACTTGGTTTGTTTTGCGCGAAACATGGCACAACAACACTATTTGGTATATATTATTGTGTTGAAGTGGTTAGAATTGAAAATCATAGTCATATGCTAGAAATTACGTGTTAAGTTTGCGAATTTTTGCGTTTTATGCTTTTTTTGGCACTTTCACGCATAAAGTAGCTCAAATTTGGTTTATTTTGCACGAATATTTCCACACAACACTATTTGGTATATATTATTTTGTTGACGTGGTTACAATTGAAAATCATTATCATATGATAGAACTACGTGTTAAGTTTCGATTTTATGCGTTTTTAAACTATTTTTGCACTTCCACGCATAAAGTAGCTCAAACTTGGTTTGTTCTGCACGAATCTTGGCACACAACACTATTGGATATTGATTATTGTGTTGAAGTGGTTAGAATTGTAAATCATTGTCATATGCTAGAAATTACGTGCTAAGTTGCGATTTGATGTGTTTTTTTGCTTTTTTGGCACTTTCGCACATAATGTAGCTCAAACTTGGTTTGTTTTGCACTAAACTGGGCACACAACACTATTTGGTACATATTATTGTGTTGAAGTGGTTAGAATTGAAAATCATAGACATATACTAGAAATTACGTGGTAAGTTGCGATTTTATGAGTTTTTTAAGCTTTTTTGACTCTTTCGCGAATAAAGTAGCTCAAACTTGGTTTGTTTTTGCGCGAAACATGGCACACAACACTATTTGGTATATATTATTGTGTTGAAGTGGTTACAATTGAAAATCATAGTCATATGCTAGAAATTACGTGTTAAGTTGCGAATTTTTGCGTTTTATGCTTTTTTTGGCACTTTCACGCATAAAGTAGCTCAAATTTGGTTTATTTTGCACGAATCTTTCCACACAACACTATTTGGTATATATTATTGTGTTGACGTGGTTACAATTGAAAATCATTATCATATGATAGAAATACGTGTTAAGTTTCGATTTTATGCGTTTTTAAACTATTTTTGCACTTCCACGCATAAAGTAGCTCAAACTTGGTTTGTTCTGCACGAATCTTGGCACACAACACTATTGCATATTGATTATTGTGTTGAAGTGGTTAGAATTGTAAATCATTGGTCATATGCTAGAAATTACGTGCTAAGTTGCGATTTGATGTGTTTTTTTGCTTTTTTGGCACTTTCGCACATAATGTAGCTCAAACTTGGTTTGTTTTGCACTAAACTGGGCACACAACACTATTTGGTATATATTATTGTGTTGAAGTGGTTAGAATTGAAAATCATAGACATATACTAGAAAATTACGTGGTAAGTTGCGATTTTATGAGTTTTTAAGCTTTTTTGACTCTTTCGCGAATAAAGTAGCTCTAACTTGGTTTGTTTTGCGCGAAACATGGCACACAACACTATTTGGTATATATTATTGTGTTGAAGTGGTTAGAATTGAAAATCATAGTCATATGCTAGAAATTACGTGTTAAGTTGCGAATTTTTGCGTTTTATGCTTTTTTGGCACTTTCACGCATAAAGTAGCTCAAATTTGGTTTATTTTGCACGAATCTTGCCACACAACACTATTTGGTATATATTATTGTGTTGACGTGGTTACAATTGAAAATCATTATCATATGATAGAAATACGTGTTAAGTTTCGATTTTATGCGTTTTTAAACTATTTTTTGCACTTCCACGCATAAAGTAGCTCAAACTTGGTTTGTTCTGCACGAATCTTGGCACACAACACTATTGGATATTTTATTATTGTGTTGAAGTGGTTAGAATTGTAAATCATTGTCATATGCTAGAAATTACGTGCTAAGTTGCGATTTGATGTGTTTTTTTGCTTTTTTGGCACTTTCGCACATAATGTAGCTCAAACTTGGTTTGTTTTGCACTAAACTGGGCACACAACACTATTTGGTATATATTATTGTGTTGAAGTGGTTAGAATTGAAAATCATAGACATATACTAGAAATTACGTGGTAAGTTGCGATTTTATGAGTTTTTAAGCTTTTTTGGCTCTTTCGCGAATAAAGTAGCTCAAACTTGGTTTGTTTTGCGCGAAACATGGCGCACAACACTATTTGGTATATATTATTGTGTTGAAGTGGTTAGAATTGAAAATCATAGTCATATGCTAGAAATTACGTGTTAAGTTGCGAATTTTTGCGTTTTATGCTTTTTTTGGCACTTTCACGCATAAAGTAGCTCAAATTTGGTTTATTTTGCACGAATCTTGCCACACAACACTATTTGGTAATATATTATTGTGTTGACGTGGTTACAATTGAAAATCATTATCATATGATAGAAATACGTGTTAAGTTTCGATTTTATGCGTTTTTAAACTATTTTTGCACTTCCACGCATAAAGTAGCTCAAACTTGGTTTGTTTTGCACGAATCTTGGCACACAACACTATTTGATATTTATTATTGTGTTGAAGTGGTTAGAATTGTAAATCATTGTCATATGCTAGAAATTACGTGCTAAGTTGCGATTTGATGTGTTTTTTTTGCTTTTTTGGCACTTTCGCACATAATGTAGCTCAAACTTGGTTTGTTTTGCACTAAACTGGGCACACAACACTATTTGGTATATATTATTGTGTTGAAGTGGTTAGAATTGAAAATCATAGACATATACTAGAAATTACGTGGTAAGTTGCGATTTTATGAGTTTTTTAAGCTTTTTTGGCTCTTTCGCGAATAAAGTAGCTCAAACTTGGTTTGTTTTGCGCGAAACATGGCACACAACACTATTTGGTATATATTATTGTGTTGAAGTGGTTAGAATTGAAAATCATAGTCATATGCTAGAAATTACGTGTTAAGTTGCGAATTTTTGCGTTTTATGCTTTTTTTGGCACTTCACTTTCACGCATAAAGTAGCTCAAATTTGGTTTATTTTGCACGAATCTTGCCACACAACACTATTTGGTATATATTATTGTGTTGACGTGGTTACAATTGAAAATCATTATCATATGATAGAAATACGTGTTATGTTTCGATTTTATGCGTTTTAAAACTATTTTTGCACTTCCACGCATAAAGTAGCTCAAACTTGGTTTGTTCTGCACGAATCTTGGCACATAAGACTATTTGATATTTATTATTGTGTTGAAGTGGTTAGAATTGTAAATCATTGTCATATGCTAGAAATTACGTGCTAAGTTGCGATTTGATGTGTTTTTTTGCTTTTTTTGGCACTTTCGCACATAATGTAGCTCAAACTTGGTTTGTTTTGCACTAAACTGGGCCACACAACACTATTTGGTATATATTATTGTGTTGAAGTGGTTAGAATTGAAAATCATAGACATATACTAGAAATTACGTGGTAAGTTGCGATTTTATGAGTTTTTAAGCTTTTTTGGCTCTTTCGCGAATAAAGTAGCTCAAACTTGGTTTGTTTTGCGCGAAACATGGCACACAACACTATTTGGTATATATTTTTGTGTTGAAGTGGTTAGAATTGAAAATCATAGTCATATGCTAGAAATTACGTGTTAAGTTGCGAATTTTTGCGTTTTATGCTTTTTTTGGCACTTTCACGCATAAAGTAGCTCAAATTTGGTTTATTTTGAGCGAATCTTTCCACAAAACACTATTTGGTATATATTATTGTGTTGACGTGGTTAAAATTGAAAATCATTATCATATGATAGAAATACGTGTTAAGTTTCGATTTTATGCGTTTTTAAACTATTTTTGCTCTTCCACGCATAAAGTAGCTCAAACTTGGTTTGTTCTGCACGAATCTTGGCACACAACACTATTTGATATTTATTATTGTGTTGAAGTGGTTAGAATTGTAAATCATTGTCATATGCTAGAAATTACGTGCTAAGTTGCGATTTGATGTTTTTTTTTGCTTTTTTGGCACTTTCGCACATAATGTAGCTCAAACTTGGTTTGTTTTGCACTAAACTGGGCACACAACACTATTTGGTATATATTATTGTGTTGAAGTGGTTAGAATTGAAAATCATAGACATATACTAGAAATTACGTGGT
>NC_080047.1:27089395-27118544 GCF_026212465.1 Amaranthus tricolor
CCACTTCAACATAATAATATACAAAAAATAGTGTTGTGTGCCAAGTTTTGAGAGAAAAAACCAAGTTTGAGCTACTTTATGCGCAAAAGTGGCAAAAACTTTTAAAAAACGATTAAAAACGCAACTTAACACTTAATATCTTGCATATGTCTATGATTTTCAATTCTAACCACTTCAACACAATTATATATAACATAGTTTTGTGTGCCAAGTTTCGTGCAAAACAAACCAAGTTTGAGCTACTTTATGCGCAAAAATGGAAAAAAAGCTTAAAAAACCCTTAAAATTGCAACTTAACACTTAATATCTAGCATATGACTATGATTTTAAATTCTAACCACTTCAACACAATAATATATACCAAATAGTGTTGTGTGCCAACTTTCGAGCAAAATAAACCAAGTTTGAGCTCTTTGATGCGCAAAAGTGGAAAAACCTCTTAAAAACCATAAAAAACGCAACTTAACACTTAATATCAAGCATATGACTATGATTTTCAATTCTAACCACTTCAACACAATTATATATAACACATAGTGTTTTGTGCCAAGTTTCGTGGAAAACAAAACAAGTTTGAGCTACTTTATGCGCATAAGTGGCAAAAACGTTTAAAAACCCTTAAAATCGCAACTTAATACTTAATATCTAGCATATGACTAGGATTTTCAATTCTAGCCACTTCAACACAATAATATATACCAAATAGTGTTGTGTGCCAAGTTTCGTGCAAAACAAACTAAGTTTGAGCTACTTTATGCGCAAAAGTATCAAAAACACTTAAAATGCCTGAAATTTGTAACTTAACACCTTAATTTCTAGCATTGGACCTATGATTTTCAATTCTAACCACTTCAACACAATAATATAAACCAAATAGTGTTGTGTGCCATGTTTTGTGCAAAACAAACCAAGTTTGAGCTACTTTATGCGCAAAACTGGCAAAAACGCTTAAAATCCCCTAAAATCGCAACTTAACACTTAATATGTAGCATATTATTATGATTTTCAATTCTAACCACTTCAACATAATAATATACAAAAAATAGTGTTGTGTGCCAAGTTTCGAGCAAAAAAACCAAGTTTGAGCTACTTTATGCGCAAAAGTGGCAAAAACTTTTAAAAACCACTAAAAACGCAACTTAACACTTAATATCTTGCATATGTCTATGATTTTCAATTCTAACCACTTCAACACAATTATATATAACATAGTTTTGTGTGCCAAGTTTCGTGCAAAACAAACCAAGTTTGAGCTACTTTATGCGCAAAAATGGAAAAAACGCTTAAAAACCCTTAAAATTGCAACTTAACACTTAATATCTAGCATATGACTATGATTTTCAATTTTAAACCACTTCAACACAATAATATATACCAAATAGTGTTGTGTGCCAAGTTTCGTGCAAAACAAACCAAGTTTGAGCTACTTTATGCGCAAAAATGAAAAAACGCTTAAAAAAACCCTTAAAATTGCAACTTAACACTTAATATCTAGCATATGACTATGATTTTAAATTCTAACCACTTCAACACAATAATATATACCAAATAATGTTGTGTGCCAACTTTCGAGCAAAATAAACCAAGTTTGAGCTCTTTGATGCGCAAAAGTGGAAAAAAACTCTTAAAAACCATTAAAAACGCAACTTAACACTTTAATATCAAGCATATGACTATGATATTCAATTCTAACCACTTCAACACAATTATATATAACACATAGTGTTTTGTGCCAAGTTTCGTGCAAAACAAACCAAGTTTGAGCTAGTTTATGCGCATAAGTGGCAAAAACGTTTAAAAACCCTTAAAATCGCAACTTAATACTTAATATCTAGCATATGACTAGGATTTTCAATTCTAGCCACTTCAACACAATAATATATACCAAATAGTGTTGTGTGCCAAGTTTCGTGCAAAACAAACCAAGTTTGAGCTACTTTATGCGCAAAAGTATCAAAAACACTTAAAATGCCTGAAATTTGTAACTTAACACTTAATATCAAGCATTGGACTATGATTTTCAATTCTAACCACTTCAACACAATAATATAAACCAAATAGTGTTGTGTGCCATGTTTTGTGCAAAACAAACCAAGTTTGAGCTACTTTATGCGCAAAACTGGCAAAAAACGCTTAAAATCCCCTAAAATCGCAACTTAACACTTAATATGTAGCATATGATTATGATTTTCAATTCTAACCACTTCAACATAATAATATACAAAAAATAGTTTTGTGTGCCAAGTTTTGAGAGAAAAAACCAAGTTTGAGCTACTTTATGCGCAAAAGTGGCAAAAACTTTTAAAAAACCATTAAAACGCAACTTAACACTTAATATCCTTGCATATGTCTATGATTTTCAATTCTAACCACTTCAACACAATTATATATAACATAGTTTTGTGTGCCAAGTTTCGTGCAAAACAAACCAAGTTTGAGCTACTTTATGCGCAAAAATGGAAAAAACGCTTAAAAACCCTTAAAATTGCAACTTAACACTTAATATCTAGCATATGACTATGATTTTAAATTCTAACCACTTCAACACAATAATATATACCAAATAATGTTGTGTGCCAACTTTCGAGCAAAATAAACCAAGTTTGAGCTCTTTTATGCGCAAAAGTGGAAAAACTCTTAAAAACCATTAAAAACGCAACTTAACACTTAATATCAAGCATATGACTATGATATTCAATTCTAACCACTTCAACACAATTATATATAACACATAGTGTTTTGTGCCAAGTTTCGTGCAAAACAAACCAAGTTTGAGCTAGTTTATGCGCATAAGTGGCAAAAACGTTTAAAAACCCTTAAAATCGCAACTTAATACTTAATATCTAGCATATGACTAGGATTTTCAATTCTAGCCACTTCAACACAATAATATATACCAAATAGTGTTGTGTGCCAAGTTTCGTGCAAAACAAACCAAGTTTGAGCTACTTTATGCGCAAAAGTATCAAAAACACTTAAAATGCCTGAAATTTGTAACTTAACACTTAATATCTAGCATTGGACTATGATTTTCAATTCTAACCACTTCAACACAATAATATAAACCAAATAGTGTTGTGTGCCATGTTTTGTGCAAAACAAACCAAGTTTGAGCTACTTTATGCGCAAAACTGGCAAAAACGCTTAAAATCCCCTAAAATCGCAACTTAACACTTAATATGTAGCATATGATTATGATTTTCAATTCTAACCACTTCAACATAATAATATACAAAAAATAGTTTTGTGTGCCAAGTTTTGAGAGAAAAAACCAAGTTTGAGCTACTTTATGCGCAAAAGTGGTAAAAACTTTTAAAAACCATTAAAAACGCAACTTAACACTTAATATCTTGCATATGTCTATGATTTTCAATTCTAACCACTTCAACACAATTATATATAACATAGTTTTTGTGTGCCAAGTTTCGTGCAAAACAAACCAAGTTTGAGCTACTTTATGCGCAAAAATGGAAAAAACGCTTAAAAAACCCTTAAAATTGCAACTTAACACTTAATATCTAGCATATGACTAGGATTTTCAATTCTAGCCACTTCAACACAATAATATATACCAAATAGTGTTGTGTGCCAAGTTTTCTGCAAAACAAACCAAGTTTGAGCTACTTTTATGCGCAAAAGTATCAAAAACACTTAAAATGCCTGAAATTTGTAACTTAACACTTAATATCTAGCATTGGACTATGATTTTCAATTCTAACCAACTTCAACACAATAATATAAACCAAATAGTGTTGTGTGCCATGTTTTGTGCAGAACAAACCAAGTTTGAGCTACTTTATGCGCAAAAACTGGCAAAAACGCTTAAAATCCCCTAAAATCGCAACTTAACACTTAATATGTAGCATATTATTATGATTTTCAATTGTAACCACTTCAACATAATAATATACAAAAAATAGTGTTGTGTGCCAAGTTTCGAGCAAAAAAACCAAGTTTGAGCTACTTTATGCGCAAAAGTGGCAAAATTTTTAAAAACCACTAAAAACGCAACTTAGCACTTAATATCTTGCATATGTCTATGATTTTCAATTCTAACCACTTCAACACAATTATATATCACATAGTTTTGTGTGCCAAGTTTCGTGCAAAACAAACCAAGTTTGAGCTACTTTATGCGCAAAAAATGGAAAAAACGCTTAAAAACCCTTAAAATTGCAACTTAACACTTAATATCTAGCATATGACTATGATTTTCAATTCTAACCACTTCAACACAATAATATATACCAAATAGTGTTGTGTGCCAAGTTTCGTGCAAAACAAATTAAGTTTGAGTTACTTTATGCGCAAAGGTGGCAAAAACGCTTAAAAACCCTTAAAGTAGAACCTTAACACTTAATATCTAGCATATGACTATAATTTTCAATTCTAACCACTTCAACACAATAATATATACCAAATAGTGTTGTGTGCCATGTTTCGTGCAAAACAAACCAAGTTTGAGCTCTTTTATGAGGAAAAGTGGGAAAAAACTCTTAAAAACTATTAAAAAGCAACTTTACACTTAATATCAAGCATATGACTATGATTTTCAATTATAACCACTTCAACACTATTATATATAACACATAGTGTTTTGTGCCAAGTTTCGTGCAAAACAAACCAAGTTTGAGCTAGTTTATGCGCATAAGTGGCAAAAACGTTTAAAAACCCTTAAAATCGCAACTTAATACTTAATATCTAGCATATGACTAGGATTTTCAATTCTAGCCACTTCAACACAATAATATATACCAAATAGTGTTGTGTGCCAAGTTTCGTGCAAAACAAACCAAGTTTGAGCTACTTTATGCGCAAAAGTATCAAAAACAATTAAAATGCCTGAAATTTGTAACTTAACACTTAATATCTAGCATTGGACTTGATTTTTCAATTCTAACCACTTCAACACAATAATATAAACCAAATAGTGTTGTGTGCCATGTTTTGTGCAAAACAAACCAAGTTTGAGCTACTTTATGCGCAAAACTGGCAAAAAACGCTTAAAATCCCCTAAAATCGCAACTTAACACTTAATATGTAGCATATTATTATGATTTTCAATTCTAACCACTTCAACATAATAATATACAAAAAATAGTGTTGTGTGCCAAGTTTCGAGCAAAAAAACCAAGTTTGAGTTACTTTATGCGCAAAAGTGGCAAAAACTTTTAAAAACCACTAAAAACGCAACTTAACACTTAATATCTTGCATATGTCTATAATTTTCAATTCTAACCACTTCAACACAATTATATATAACATAGTTTTGTGTGCCAAGTTTCGTGCAAAGCAAACCAAGTTTGAGCTACTTTATGCGCAAAAATGGAAAAAACGCTTAAAAACCCTTAAAATTGCAACTTAACACTTAATATCTAGCATATGACTATGATTTTCAATTCTAACCACTTCAACACAATAATATATACCAAATAGTGTTGTGTGCCAACTTTCGAGCAAAATAAACCAAGTTTGAGCTCTTTGATGCGCAAAAGTGGAAAAAACTCTTAAAAAACCATTAAAAACGCAACTTAACACTTAATATCAAGCATATGACTATGATTTTCAATTCTAAACCACTTCAACACAATTATATATAACACATAGTGCTTTGTGCCAAGTTTCGTGCAAAACAAACCAAGTTTGAGCTACTTTATGCGCATAGGTGGCAAAAACGTTTAAAAACCCTTAAAATCGCAACTTAATACTTAATATCTAGCATATGACTAGGATTTTCAATTCTAGCCACTTCAACACAATAATATATACCAAATAGTGTTGTGTGCCAAGTTTTCTGCAAAACAAACCAAGTTTGAGCTACTTTATTGCGCAAAAGTATCAAAAACACTTAAAATGCCTGAAATTTGTAACTTAACACTTAATATCTAGCATTGGACTATGATTTTCAATTCTAACCACTTCAACACAATAATATAAACCAAATAGTGTTGTGTGCCATGTTTTGTGCAAAACAAACCAAGTTTGAGCTACTTTATGCGCAAAACTGGCAAAAACGCTTAAAATCCCCTAAAATCGCAACTTAACACTTAATATGTAGCATATTATTATGATTTTCAATTCTAACCACTTCAACATAATAATATACAAAAAATAGTGTTGTGTGCCAAGTTTCGAGCAAAAAAACCAAGTTTGAGCTACTTTATGCGCAAAAGTGGCAAAAACTTTTAAAAACCACTAAAAACGCAACTTAGCACTTAATATCTTGCATATGTCTATGATTTTCAATTCTAACCACTTCAACACAATTATATATCACATAGTTTTGTGTGCCAAGTTTCGTGCAAAACAAACCAAGTTTGAGCTACTTTATGCGCAAAAATGGAAAAAACGCTTAAAAACCCTTAAAATTGCAACTTAACACTTAATATCTAGCATATGACTATGATTTTCAATTCTAACCACTTCAACACAATAATATATACCAAATAGTGTTGTGTGCCAAGTTTCGTGCAAAACAAATTAAGTTTGAGTTACTTTATGCGCAAAGGTGGCAAAAACGCTTAAAAACCCTTAAAGTAGAACCTTAACACTTAATATGTAGCATATGACTATAATTTTCAATTCTAAACACTTCAACACAATAATATATACCAAATAGTGTTGTGTGCCATGTTTCGTGCAAAACAAACCAAGTTTGAGCTCTTTTATGAGCAAAAAGTGGAAAAAACTCTTAAAAACTATTAAAAACGCAACTTTACACTTAATATCAAGCATATGACTATGATTTTCAATTCTAACCACTTCAACACAATTATATATAACACATAGTGTTTTGTGCCAAGTTTCGTGCAAAACAAACCAAGTTTGAGCTAGTTTATGCGCATAAGTGGCAAAAACGTTTAAAAACCCTTAAAATCGCAACTTAATACTTAATATCTAGCATATGACTAGGATTTTTCAATTCTAGCCACATCAACACAATAATATATACCAAATAGTGTTGTGTGCCAAGTTTCGTGCAAAACAAATCAAGTTTGAGCTACTTTATGCGCAAAAGTATCAAAAACACTTAAAATGCCTGAAATTTGTAACTTAACACTTAATATCTAGCATTGGACTATGATTTTCAATTCTAACCACTTCAACACAATAATATATACCAAATAGTGTTGTGTGCCAAGTTTCGTGCAAAACAAATTAAGTTTGAGTTACTTTATGCGAAAAGGTGGCAAAAACGCTTAAAAACCCTTAAAGTAGAACCTTAACACTTAATATCTAGCATATGACTATAATTTTCAATTCTAACCACTTCAACACAATAATATATACCAAATAGTGTTGTGTGCCATGTTTCGTGCAAAACAAACCAAGTTTGAGCTCTTTTATGAGGAAAAAGTGGAAAAAACTCTTAAAAACTATTAAAAAGCAACTTACACTTAATATCAAGCATATGACTATGATTTTCATATCTAACCACTTCAACACAATTATATATAACACATAGTGTTTTGTGCCAAGTTTCGTGCAAAACAAACCAAGTTTGAGCTAGTTTATGCGCATAAGTTGCAAAAAACGTTTAAAAACCCTTAAAATCGCAACTTAATACATAATATCTAGCATATGACTAGGATTTTCAATTCTAGCCACTTCAACACAATAATATATACCAAATAGTGTTGTGTGCCAAGTTTCGTGCAAAACAAACCAAGTTTGAGCTACTTTATGCGCAAAAGTATCAAAAACACTTAAAATGCCTGAAATTTGTAACTTAACACTTAATATCTAGCATTGGACTATGATTTTCAATTCTAACCACTTCAACACAATAATATAAACCAAATAGTGTTGTGTGCCATATTTTGTGCAAAACAAACCAAGTTTGAGCTACTTTATGCGCAAAACTGGCAAAAACGCTTAAAATCCCCTAAAATCGCAACTTAACACTTAATATGTAGCATATGATTATGATTTTCAATTCTAACCACTTCAACATAATAATATACAAAAAATAGTGTTGTGTGCCAAGTTTTGAGAGAAAAAACCAAGTTTGAGCTACTTTATGCGCAAAAGTGGCAAAAACTTTTAAAAACCATTAAAAACGCAACTTAACACTTAATATCTTGCATATGTCTATGATTTTCAATTCTAACCACTTCAACATAATTATATATAACATAGTTTTGTGTGCCATGTTTCGTGCAAAACAAACCAAGTTTGAGCTACTTTATGCGCAAAAATGGAAAAAACGCTTAAAAACCCTTAAAAATTGCAACTTAACACTTAATATCTAGCATATGAGTATGATTTTAAATTCTAACCACTTCAACACAATAAATATATACCAAATAGTGTTGTGTGCCAACTTTCGAGCAAAAATAAACCAAGTTTGAGCTCTTTGATGCGCAAAAGTGGAAAAAACTCTTAAAAAACCATTAAAAACGCACTTACACTTAATATCAAGCATATGACTATGATTTTCAATTCTAACCACTTCAACACAATTATATATAACACATAGTGCTTTGTGACAAGTTTCGTGCAAAACAAACCAAGTTTGAGCTACTTTATGCGCATAGGTGGCAAAAACGTTTAAAAACCCTTAAAATCGCAACGTAATACTTAATATCTAGCATATGACTAGGATTTTCAATTCTAGCCACTTCAACACAATAATATATACCAAATAGTGTTGTGTGCCAAGTTTTCTGCAAAACAAACCAAGTTTGAGCTACTTTATGCGCAAAAGTATCAAAAACACTTAAAATGCCTGAAATTTGTAACTTAACACTTTATATCTAGCATTGGACTATGATTTTCAATTCTAACCACTTCAACACAATAATATAAACCAAATAGTGTTGTGTGCCATGTTTTGTGCAAAACAAACCAAGTTTGAGCTACTTTATGCGCAAAACTGGCAAAAACGCTTAAAATCCCCTAAAATCGCAACTTAACACTTAATATGTAGCATATTATTATGATTTTCAATTCTAACCACTTCAACATAATAATATACAAAAAATAGTGTTGTGTGCCAAGTTTCGAGCAAAAAAACCAAGTTTGAGCTACTTTATGCGCAAAAGTGGCAAAAACTTTTAAAAAACCACTAAAAACGCAACTTAACACTTAATATCTTGCATATGTCTATGATTTTCAATTCTAACCACTTCAACACAATTATATATAACATAGTTTTGTGTGCCAAGTTTCGTGCAAAACAAACCAAGAGAGCTACTTTATGCGCAAAAATGGAAAAAAACGCTTAAAAAACCCTTAAAATTGCAACTTAACACTTAATATCTAGCATATGACTATGATTTTCAATTCTAACCACTTCAACACAATAATATATACCAAATAGTGTTGTGTGCCAAGTTTCGTGCAAAACAAATTAAGTTTGAGTTACTTTATGCGCAAAGGTGGCAAAAACGCTTAAAAACCCTTAAAGTAGAACCTTAACACTTAATATCTAGCATATGACTATAATTTTCAATTCTAACCACTTCAACACAATAATATATACCAAATAGTGTTGTGTGCCATGTTTCGTGCAAAACAAACCAAGTTTGAGCTCTTTTATGAGGAAAAGTGGAAAAAACTCTTAAAAACTATTAAAAAGCAACTTTAACACTTAATATCAAGCATATGACTATGATTTTCATATCTAACCACTTCAACACAATTATATATAACACATAGTGTTTTGTGCCAAGTTTCGTGCAAAACAAACCAAGTTTGAGCTAGTTTATGCGCATAAGTGGGCAAAAACGTTTAAAAACCCTTAAAATCGCAACTTAATACTTAATATCTAGCATATGACTAGGATTTTCAATTCTAGCCACATCAACACAATAATATATACCAAATAGTGTTGTGTGCCAAGTTTCGTGCAAAACAAACCAAGTTTGAGCTACTTTATGCGCAAAAGTATCAAAAACACTTAAAATGCCTGAAATTTGTAACTTAACACTTAATATCTAGCATTGGACTATGATTTTCAATTCTAACCACTTCAACACAATAATATAAACCAAATAGTGGTTGTGTGCCATGTTTTGTGCAAAACAAACCAAGTTTGAGCTCTTTATGCGCAAAACTGGCAAAAACGCTTAAAATCCCCTAAAATCGCAACTTAACACTTAATATGTAGCATATGATTATGATTTTCAATTCTAACCACTTCAACATAATAATATACAAAAAATAGTGTTGTGTGCCAAGTTTTGAGAGAAAAAACCAAGTTTGAGCTACTTTATGCGCAAAAGGGGCAAAAACTTTTAAAAACGATTAAAAACGCAACTTAACACTTAATATCTTGCATATGTCTATGATTTTCAATTCTAACCACTTCAACACAATTATATATAACATAGTTTTGTGTGCCAAGTTTCGTGCAAAACAAACCAAGTTTGAGCTACTTTATGCGCAAAAATGGAAAAAAAGCTTAAAAACCCTTAAAATTGCAACTTAACACTTAATATCTAGCATATGACTATGATTTTAAATTCTAACCACTTCAACACAATAATATATACCAAATAGTGTTGTGTGCCAACTTTCGAGCAAAATAAACCAAGTTTGAGCTCTTTGATGCGCAAAAATGGAAAAAACTCTTAAAAACCATTAAAAACGCAACTTAACACTTAATATCAAGCATATGACTATGATTTTCAATTCTAACAACTTCAACACAATTATATAACACATAGTGTTTTGTGCCAAGTTTCGTGGAAAACAAAACAAGTTTGAGCTACTTTATGCGCATAAGTGGCAAAAACGTTTAAAAACCCTTAAAATCGCAACTTAATACTTAATATCTAGCATATGACTAGGATTTTCAATTCTAGCCACTTCAACACAATAATATATACCAAATAGTGTTGTGTGCCAAGTTTCGTGCAAAACAAACTAAGTTTGAGCTACTTTATGCGCAAAAGTATCAAAAACACTTAAAATGCCTGAAATTTGTAACTTAACACTTAATATCTAGCATTGGACTATGATTTTCAATTCTAACCACTTCAACACAATAATATAAACCAAATAGTGTTGTGTGCCATGTTTTGTGCAAAACAAACCAAGTTTGAGCTACTTTATGCGCAAAAATGGAAAAAAACGCTTAAAAACCCTTAAAATTGCAACTTAACACTTAATATCTAGCATATGACTATGATTTTCAATTCTAACCACTTCAACACAATAATATATACCAAATAGTGTTGTGTGCCAAGTTTCGTGCAAAACAAATTAAGTTTGAGTTACTTTATGCGCAAAGGTGGCAAAAACGCTTAAAAACCCTTAAAGTAGAACCTTAACACTTAATATCTAGCATATGACTATAATTTTCAATTCTAACCACTTCAACACAATAATATATACCAAATAGTGTTGTGTGCCATGTTTCGTGCAAAACAAACCAAGTTTGAGCTCTTTTATGAGGAAAAGTGGAAAAAACTCTTAAAAACTATTAAAAAGCAACTTTACACTTAATATCAAGCATATGACTATGATTTTCAATTCTAACCACTTCAACACAATTATATATAACACATAGTGTTTTGTGCCAAGTTTCGTGCAAAACAAACCAAGTTTGAGCTAGTTTATGCGCATAAGTGGCAAAAACATTTAAAAACCCTTAAAATCGCAACTTAACACTTAATATCTAGCATATGACTAGGATTTTCAATTCTAGCCACTTCAACACAATAATATATACCAAATAGTGTTGTGTGACAAGTTTCGTGCAAAACAAACCAAGTTTGAGCTACTTTATGCGCAAAAGTATCAAAAACACTTAAAATGCCTGAAATTTGCAACTTAACACTTAATATCTAGCATTGGACTATGATTTTCAATTCTAACCACTTCAACACAATAATATAAACCAAATAGTGTTGTGTGCCATGTTTTGTGCAAAACAAACCAAGTTTGAGCTACTTTATGCGCAAAACTGGCAAAAACGCTTAAAATCCCCTAAAATCGCAACTTAACACTTAATATGTAGCATATGATTATGATTTTCAATTCTAACCACTTCAACATAATAATATACAAAAAATAGTGTTGTGTGCCAAGTTTTGAGAGAAAAAAACCAAGTTTGAGCTACTTTATGCGCAAAAGTGGCAAAAACTTTTAAAAACGATTAAAAACGCAACTTAACACTTAATATCTTGCATATGTCTATGATTTTCAATTCTAACCACTTCAACACAATTATATATAACATAGTTTTGTGTGCCAAGTTTCGTGCAAAACAAACCAAGTTTGAGCTGCTTTATGCGCAAAAATGGAAAAAAAAGCTTAAAAACCCTTAAAATTGCAACTTAACACTTAATATCTAGCATTTGACTATGATTTTAAATTCTAACCACTTCAACACAATAATATATACCAAATAGTGTTGTGTGCCAACTTTCGAGCAAAATAAACCAAGTTTGAGCTCTTTGATGCGCAAAAGTGGAAAAAACCTCTTAAAAACCATTAAAAACGCAACTTAACACTTAATATCAAGCATATGACTATGATTTTCAATTCTAACAACTTCAACACAATTATATAACACATAGTGTTTTGTGCCAAGTTTCGTGGAAAACAAAACAAGTTTGAGCTACTTTATGCGCATAAGTGGCAAAAACGTTTAAAAACCCTTAAAATCGCAACTTAATACTTAATATCTAGCATATGACTAGGATTTTCAATTCTAGCCACTTCAACACAATAATATATACCAAATAGTGTTGTGTGCCAAGTTTCGTGCAAAACAAACTAAGTTTGAGCTACTTTATGCGCAAAAGTATCAAAAACACTTAAAATGCCTGAAATTTGTAACTTAACACTTAATATCTAGCATTGGACTATGATTTTCAATTCTAACCACTTCAACACAATAATATAAACCAAATAGTGTTGTGTGCCATGTTTTGTGCAAAACAAACCAAGTTTGAGCTACTTTATGCGCAAAACTGGCAAAAACGCTTAAAATCCCCTAAAATCGCAACTTAACACTTAATATGTAGCATATTACTATGATTTTCAATTCTAACCACTTCAACATAATAATATACAAAAAATAGTGTTGTGTGCCAAGTTTCGAGCAAAAAAACCAAGTTTGAGCTACTTTATGCGCAAAAGTGGCAAAAACTTTTAAAAACCACTAAAAACGCAACTTAACACTTAATATCTTGCATATGTCTATGATTTTCAATTCTAACCACTTCAACACAATTATATATAACATAGTTTTGTGTGCCAAGTTTCGTGCAAAACAAACCAAGTTTGAGCTACTTTATGCGCAAAAATGGAAAAAACGCTTAAAAACCCTTAAAATTGCAACTTAACACTTAATATCTAGCATATGACTATGATTTTCAATTCTAACCACTTCAACACAATAATATATACCAAATAGTGTTGTATGCCAAGTTTCGTGCAAAACAAATTAAGTTTGAGTTACTTTATGCGCAAAGGTGGCAAAAACGCTTAAAAACCCTTAAAGTAGAACCTTAACACTTAATATCTAGCATATGACTATAATTTTCAATTCTAACCACTTCAACACAATAATATATACCAAATAGTGTTGTGTGCCATGTTTCGTGCAAAACAAACCAAGTTTGAGCTCTTTTATGAGGAAAAGTGGAAAAAACTCTTAAAAACTATTAAAAAGCAACTTTACACTTAATATCAAGCATATGACTATGATTTTCATATCTAACCACTTCAACACAATTATATATAACACATAGTGTTTTGTGCCAAGTTTCGTGCAAAACAAACCAAGTTTGAGCTAGTTTATGCGCATAAGTGGCAAAAACGTTTAAAAACCCTTAAAATCGCAACTTAATACTTAATATCTAGCATATGACTAGGATTTTCAATTCTAGCCACATCAACACAATAATATATACCAAATAGTGTTGTGTGCCAAGTTTCGTGCAAAACAAACCAAGTTTGAGCTACTTTATGCGCAAAAGTATCAAAAACACTTAAAATGCCTGAAATTTGTAACTTAACACTTAATATCTAGCATTGGACTATGATTTTCAATTCTAACCACTTCAACACAATAATATAAACCAAATAGTGTTGTGTGCCATGTTTTGTGCAAAACAAACCAAGTTTGAGCTACTTTATGCGCAAAACTGGCAAAAACGCTTAAAATCCCCTAAAATCGCAACTTAACACTTAATATGTAGCATATGATTATGATTTTCAATTCTAACCACTTCAACATAATAATATACAAAAAATAGTGTTGTGTGCCAAGTTTTGAGAGAAAAAACCAAGTTTGAGCTACTTTATGCGCAAAAAGGGGCAAAAACTTTTAAAAACGATTAAAAACGCAACTTAACACTTAATATCTTGCATATGTCTATGATTTTCAATTCTAACCACTTCAACACAATTATATATAACATAGTTTTGTGTGCCAAGTTTCGTGCAAAACAAACCAAGTTTGAGCTACTTTATGCGCAAAAATGGAAAAAAAGCTTAAAAACCCTTAAAATTGCAACTTAACACTTAATATCTAGCATATGACTATGATTTTAAATTCTAACCACTTCAACACAATAATATATACCAAATAGTGTTGTGTGCCAACTTTCGAGCAAAATAAACCAAGTTTGAGCTCTTTGATGCGCAAAAATGGAAAAAACTCTTAAAAACCATTAAAAACGCAACTTAACACTTAATATCAAGCATATGACTATGATTTTCAATTCTAACCACTTTAACACAATTATATATAACACATAGTGTTTTGTGCCAAGTTTCGTGGAAAACAAAACAAGTTTGAGCTACTTTATGCGCATAAGTGGCAAAAACGTTTAAAAACCCTTAAAATCGCAACTTAATACTTAATATCTAGCATATGACTAGGATTTTCAATTCTAGCCACTTCAACACAATAATATATACCAAATAGTGTTGTGTGCCAAGTTTCGTGCAAAACAAACTAAGTTTGAGCTACTTTATGCGCAAAAGTATCAAAAACACTTAAAATGCCTGAAATTTGTAACTTAACATTTAATATCTAGCATTGGACTATGATTTTCAATTCTAACCACTTCAACACAATAATATAAACCAAATAGTGTTGTGTGCCATGTTTTGTGCAAAACAAACCAAGTTTGAGCTACTTTATGCGCAAAACTGGAAAAAACGCTTAAAATCCCCTAAAATCGCAACTTAACACTTAATATGTAGCATATTATTATGATTTTCAATTCTAACCACTTCAACATAATAATATACAAAAAATAGTGTTGTGTGCCAAGTTTCGAGCAAAAAAACCAAGTTTGAGCTACTTTATGCGCAAAAGTGGCAAAAACTTTTAAAAACCACTAAAAAACGCAACTTAACACTTAATATCTTGCATATGTCTATGATTTTCAATTCTAACCACTTCAACACAATTATATATAACATAGTTTTGTGTGCCAAGTTTCGTGCAAAACAAACCAAGTTTGAGCTACTTTATGCGCAAAAATGGAAAAAACGCTTAAAAACCCTTAAAATTGCAACTTAACACTTAATATCTAGCATATGACTATGATTTTCAATTCTAACCACTTCAACACAATAATATATACCAAATAGTGTTGTGTGCCAAGTTTCGTGCAAAACAAATTAAGTTTGAGTTACTTTATGCGCAAAGGTGGCAAAAACGCTTAAAAACCCTTAAAGTAGAACCTTAACACTTAATATCTAGCATATGACTATAATTTTCAATTCTAACCACTTCAACACAATAATATATACCAAATAGTGTTGTGTGCCATGTTTCGTGCAAAACAAACCAAGTTTGAGCTCTTTTATGAGGAAAAGTGGAAAAAACTCTTAAAAACTATTAAAAAGCAACTTTACACTTAATATCAAGCATATGACTATGATTTTCATATCTAACCACTTCAACACAATTATATATAACACATAGTGTTTTGTGCCAAGTTTCGTGCAAAACAAACCAAGTTTGAGCTAGTTTATGCGCATAAGTGGCAAAAACGTTTAAAAACCCTTAAAATCGCAACTTAATACTTAATATCTAGCATATGACTAGGATTTTCAATTCTAGCCACATCAACACAATAATATATACCAAATAGTGTTGTGTGCCAAGTTTCGTGCAAAACAAACCAAGTTTGAGCTACTTTATGCGCAAAAGTATCAAAAACACTTAAAATGCCTGAAATTTGTAACTTAACACTTAATATCTAGCATTGGACTATGATTTTCAATTCTAACCACTTCAACACAATAATATAAACCAAATAGTGTTGTGTGCCATGTTTTGTGCAAAACAAACCAAGTTTGAGCTACTTTATGCGCAAAACTGGCAAAAACGCTTAAAATCCCCTAAAATCGCAACTTAACACTTAATATGTAGCATATGATTATGATTTTCAATTCTAACCACTTCAACATAATAATATACAAAAAATAGTGTTGTGTGCCAAGTTTTGAGAGAAAAAACCAAGATTGAGCTACTTTATGCGCAAAAGTGGCAAAAACTTTTAAAAACGATTAAAAACGCAACTTAACACTTAATATCTTGCATATGTCTATGATTTTCAATTCTAACCACTTCAACACAATTATATATAACATAGTTTTGTGTGCCAAGTTTCGTGCAAAACAAACCAAGTTTGAGCTACTTTATGCGCAAAAATGGAAAAAAAGCTTAAAAATCCTTAAAATTGCAACTTAACACTTAATATCTAGCATATGACTATGATTTTAAATTCTAACCACTTCAACACAATAATATATACCAAATAGTGTTGTGTGCCAACTTTCGAGCAAAATAAACCAAGTTTGAGCTCTTTGATGCGCAAAAGTGGAAAAAACTCTTAAAAACCATTAAAAACGCAACTTAACACTTAATATCAAGCATATGACTATGATTTTCAATTCTAACCACTTCAACACAATTATATATAACACATAGTGTCTTGTGCCAAGTTTCGTGGAAAACAAAACAAGTTTGAGCTACTTTATGCGCATAAGTGGCAAAAACGTTTAAAAACCCTTAAAATCGCAACTTAATACTTAATATCTAGCATATGACTAGGATTTTCAATTCTAGCCACTTCAACACAATAATATATACCAAATAGTGTTGTGTGCCAAGTTTCGTGCAAAACAAACTAAGTTTGAGCTACTTTATGCGCAAAAGTATTAAAAAACACTTAAAATGCCTGAAATTTGTAACTTAACACTTAATATGTAGCATTGGACTATGATTTTCAATTCTAACCACTTCAACACAATAATATAAACCAAATAGTGTTGTGTGCCATGTTTTGTGCAAAACAAACCAAGTTTGAGCTACTTTATGCGCAAAACTGGCAAAAACGCTTAAAATCCCCTAAAATCGCAACTTAACACTTAATATGTAGCATATTATTATGATTTTCAATTCTAACTACTTCAACATAATAATATACAAAAAATAGTGTTGTGTGCCAAGTTTCGAGCAAAAAAACCAAGTTTGAGTTACTTTATGCGCAAAAGTGGCAAAAACTTTTAAAAACCACTAAAAACGCAACTTAACACTTAATATCTTGCATATGTCTATAATTTTCAATTCTAACCACTTCAACACAATTATATATAACATAGTTTTGTGTGCCAAGTTTCGTGCAAAGCAAACCAAGTTTGAGCTACTTTATGCGCAAAAATGGAAAAAAACGCTTAAAAACCCTTAAAATTGCAACTTAACACTTAATATCTAGCATATGACTATGATTTTCAATTCTAACCACTTCAACACAATAATATATACCAAATAGTGTTGTGTGCCAACTTTCGAGCAAAATAACCAAGTTTGAGCTCTTTGATGCGCAAAAGTGGAAAAAACTCTTAAAAACCATTAAAAACGCAACTTAACACTTAATATCAAGCATATGACTATGATTTTCAATTCTAACCACTTCAACACAATTATATATAACACATAGTGCTTTGTGCCAAGTTTCGTGCAAAACAAACCAAGTTTGAGCTACTTTATGCGCATAGGTGGCAAAAACGTTTAAAAACCCTTAAAATCGCAACTTAATACTTAATATCTAGCATATGACTAGGATTTTCAATTCTAGCCACTTCAACACAATAATATATACCAAATAGTGTTGTGTGCCAAGTTTTCTGCAAAACAAACCAAGTTTGAGCTACTTTATGCGCAAAAGTATCAAAAACACTTAAAATGCCTGAAATTTGTAACTTAACACTTAATATCTAGCATTGGACTATGATTTTCAATTCTAACCACTTCAACCACAATAATATAAACCAAATAGTGTTGTGTGCCATGTTTTGTGCAAAACAAACCAAGTTTGAGCTACTTTATGCGCAAAACTGGCAAAAACGCTTAAAATCCCCTAAAATCGCAACTTAACACTTAATATGTAGCATATTATTATGATTTTCAATTCTAACCACTTCAACATAATAATATACAAAAAATAGTGTTGTGTGCCAAGTTTCGAGCAAAAAAACCAAGTTTGAGCTACTTTATGCGCAAAAGTGGCAAAAACTTTTAAAAAACCACTAAAAACGCAACTTAGCACTTAATATCTTGCATATGTCTATGATTTTCAATTCTAACCACTTCAACACAATTATATATCACATAGTTTTGTGTGCCAAGTTTCGTGCAAAACAAACCAAGTTTGAGCTACTTTATGCGCAAAAATGGAAAAAACGCTTAAAAACCCTTAAAATTGCAACTTAACACTTAATATCTAGCGTATGACTATGATTTTCAATTCTAACCACTTCAACACAATAATATATACCAAATAGTGTTGTGTGCCAAGTTTCGTGCAAAACAAATTAAGTTTGAGTTACTTTATGCGCAAAGGTGGCAAAAAACGCTTAAAAAACCCTTACAGTAGAACCTTAACACTTAATATGTAGCATATGACTATAATTTTCAATTCTAAACACTTCAACACAATAATATATACCAAATAGTGTTGTGTGCCATGTTTCGTGCAAAACGAACCAAGTTTGAGCTCTTTTATGAGCAAAAGTGGAAAAAACTCTTAAAAACTATTAAAAACGCAACTTTACACTTAATATCAAGCATATGACTAATGATTTTCAATTCTAACCACTTCAACACAATTATATATAACACATAGTGTTTTGTGCCAAGTTTCGTGCAAAACAAACCAAGTTTGAGCTAGTTTATGCGCATAAGTGGCAAAAACGTTTAAAAACCCTTAAAATCGCAACTTAATACTTAATATCTAGCATATGACTAGGATTTTCAATTCTAGCCACATCAACACAATAATATATACCAAATAGTGTTGTGTGCCAAGTTTCGTGCAAAACAAACCAAGTTTGAGCTACTTTATGCGCAAAAGTATCAAAAACACTTAAAATGCCTGAAAATTTGTAACTTAACACTTAATATCTAGCATTGGACTATGATTTTCAATTCTAACCACTTCAACACAATAATATATACCAAATAGTGTTGTGTGCCAAGTTTCGTGCAAAACAAATTAAGTTTGAGTTACTTTATGCGCAAAGGTGGCAAAAACGCTTAAAAACCCTTAAAGTAGAACCTTAACACTTAATATCTAGCATATGACTATAATTTTCAATTCTAACCACTTCAACACAATAATATATACCAAATAGTGTTGTGTGCCAAGTTTCGTGCAAAACAAATTAAGTTTGAGTTACTTTATGCGCAAAGGTGGCAAAAACGCTTAAAAACCCTTAAAGTAGAACCTTAACACTTAATATCTAGCATATGACTATAATTTTCAATTCTAACCACTTCAACACAATAATATATACCAAATAGTGTTGTGTGCCATGTTTCGTGCAAAACAAACCAAGTTTGAGCTCTTTTATGAGGAAAAGTGGAAAAAACTCTTAAAAACTATTAAAAAGCAACTTTACACTTAATATCAAGCATATGACTATGATTTTCATATCTAACCACTTCAACACAATTATATATAACACATAGTGTTTTGTGCCAAGTTTCGTGCAAAACAAACCAAGTTTGAGCTAGTTTATGCGCATAAGTGGCAAAAACGTTTAAAAACCCTTAAAATCGCAACTTAATACTTAATATCTAGCATATGACTAGGATTTTCAATTCTAGCCACATCAACACAATAATATATACCAAATAGTGTTGTGTGCCAAGTTTCGTGCAGAACAAACCAAGTTTGAGCTACTTTATGCGCAAAAGTATCAAAAACACTTAAAATGCCTGAAATTGTAACTTAACACTTAATATCTAGCATTGGACTATGATTTTCAATTCTAACCACTTCAACACAATAATATAAACCAAATAGTGTTGTGTGCCATGTTTTGTGCAAAACAAACCAAGTTTGAGCTACTTTATGCGCAAAACTGGCAAAAACGCTTAAAATCCCCTAAAATCGCAACTTAACACTTAATATGTAGCATATGATTATGATTTTCAATTCTAACCACTTCAACATAATAATATACAAAAAATAGTGTTGTGTGCCAAGTTTTGAGAGAAAAAAACCAAGTTTGAGCTACTTTATGCGCAAAAGTGGCAAAAAACTTTTAAAAACGATTAAAAACGCAACTTAACACTTAATATCTTGCATATGTCTATGATTTTCAATTCTAACCACTTCAACACAATTATATATAACATAGTTTTGTGTGCCAAGTTTCGTGCAAAACAAACCAAGTTTGAGCTACTTTATGCGCAAAAATGGAAAAAAAGCTTAAAAACCCCTTAAAATTGCAACTTAACACTTAATATCTAGCATTTGACTATGATTTTAAATTCTAACCACTTCAACACAATAATATATACCAAATAGTGTTGTGTGCCAACTTTCGAGCAAAATAAACCAAGTTTGAGCTCTTTGATGCGCAAAAGTGGAAAAACCTCTTAAAAACCATTAAAAACGCAACTTAACACTTAATATCAAGCATATGACTATGATTTTCAATTCTAACAACTTCAACACAATTATATAACACATAGTGTTTTGTGCCAAGTTTCGTGGAAAACAAAACAAGTTTGAGCTACTTTATGCGCATAAGTGGCAAAAACGTTTAAAAACCCTTAAAATCGCAACTTAATACTTAATATCTAGCATATGACTAGGATTTTCAATTCTAGCCACTTCAACACAATAATATATACCAAATAGTGTTGTGTGCCAAGTTTCGTGCAAAACAAACTAAGTTTGAGCTACTTTATGCGCAAAAGTATCAAAAACACTTAAAATGCCTGAAATTTGTAACTTAACACTTAATATCTAGCATTGGACTATGATTTTCAATTCTAACCACTTCAACACAATAATATAAACCAAATAGTGTTGTGTGCCATGTTTTGTGCAAAACAAACGAAGTTTGAGCTACTTTATGCGCAAAACTGGCAAAAACGCTTAAAATCCCCTAAAATCGCAACTTAACACTTAATATGTAGCATATTACTATGATTTTCAATTCTAACCACTTCAACATAATAATATACAAAAAATAGTGTTGTGTGCCAAGTTTCGAGCAAAAAAACCAAGTTTGAGCTACTTTATGCGCAAAAGTGGCAAAAACTTTTAAAAACCACTAAAAACGCAACTTAACACTTAATATCTTGCATATGTCTATGATTTTCAATTCTAACCACTTCAACACAATTATATATAACATAGTTTTGTGTGCCAAGTTTCGTGCAAAACAAACCAAGTTTGAGCTACTTTATGCGCAAAAATGGAAAAAACGCTTAAAAAACCCTTAAAATTGCAACTTAACACTTAATATCTAGCATATGACTATGATTTTCAATTCTAACCACTTCAACACAATAATATATACCAAATAGTGTTGTGTGCCAAGTTTCGTGCAAAACAAATTAAGTTTGAGTTACTTTATGCGCAAAGGTGGCAAAAACGCTTAAAAACCCTTAAAGTAGAACCTTAACACTTAATATCTAGCATATGACTATAATTTTCAATTCTAACCACTTCAACACAATAATATATACCAAATAGTGTTGTGTGCCATGTTTCGTGCAAAACAAACCAAGTTTGAGCTCTTTTATGAGGAAAAGTGGAAAAAACTCTTAAAAACTATTAAAAAGCAACTTTACACTTAATATCAAGCATATGACTATGATTTTCATATCTAACCACTTCAACACAATTATATATAACACATAGTGTTTTGTGCCAAGTTTCGTGCAAAACAAACCAAGTTTGAGCTAGTTTATGCGCATAAGTGGCAAAAACGTTTAAAAACCCTTAAAATCGCAACTTAATACTTAATATCTAGCATATGACTAGGATTTTCAATTCTAGCCACATCAACACAATAATATATACCAAATAGTGTTGTGTGCCAAGTTTCGTGCAGAACAAACCAAGTTTGAGCTACTTTATGCGCAAAAGTATCAAAAACACTTAAAATGCCTGAAATTTGTAACTTAACACTTAATATCTAGCATTGGACTATGATTTTCAATTCTAACCACTTCAACACAATAATATAAACCAAATAGTGTTGTGTGCCATGTTTTGTGCAAAACAAACCAAGTTTGAGCTACTTTATGCGCAAAACTGGCAAAAACGCTTAAAATCCCCTAAAATCGCAACTTAACACTTAATATGTAGCATATGATTATGATTTTCAATTCTAACCACTTCAACATAATAATATACAAAAAATAGTGTTGTGTGCCAAGTTTTGAGAGAAAAAACCAAGTTTGAGCAACTTTATGCGCAAAAGGGGCAAAAACTTTTAAAAACGATTAAAAACGCAACTTAACACTTAATATCTTGCATATGTCTATGATTTTCAATTCTAACCACTTCAACACAATTATATATAACATAGTTTTGTGTGCCAAGTTTCGTGCAAAACAAACCAAGTTTGAGCTACTTTATGCGCAAAAATGGAAAAAAAAGCTTAAAAACCCTTAAAATTGCAACTTAACACTTAATATCTAGCATATGACTATGATTTTAAATTCTAACCACTTCAACACAATAATATATACCAAATAGTGTTGTGTGCCAACTTTCGAGCAAAATAAACCAAGTTTGAGCTCTTTGATGCGCAAAAATGGAAAAAACTCTTAAAAACCATTAAAAACGCAACTTAACACTTAATATCAAGCATATGACTATGATTTTCAATTCTAACCACTTCAACACAATTATATATAACACATAGTGTTTTGTGCCAAGTTTCGTGGAAAACAAAACAAGTTTGAGCTACTTTATGCGCATAAGTGGCAAAAACGTTTAAAAACCCTTAAAATCGCAACTTAATACTTAATATCTAGCATATGACTAGGATTTTCAATTCTAGCCACTTCAACACAATAATATATACCAAATAGTGTTGTGTGCCAAGTTTCGTGCAAAACAAACTAAGTTTGAGCTACTTTATGTGCAAAAGTATCAAAAACACTTAAAATGCCTGAAATTTGTAACTTAACACTTAATATCTAGCATTGGACTATGATTTTCAATTCTAACCACTTCAACACAATAATATAAACCAAATAGTGTTGTGTGCCATGTTTTGTGCAAAACAAACCAAGTTTGAGCTACTTTATGCGCAAAACTGGAAAAAACGCTTAAAATCCCCTAAAATCGCAACTTAACACTTAATATGTAGCATATTATTATGATTTTCAATTCTAACCACTTCAACATAATAATATACAAAAAATAGTGTTGTGTGCCAAGTTTCGAGCAAAAAAAACCAAGTTTGAGCTACTTTATGCGCAAAAGTGGCAAAAACTTTTAAAAACCACTAAAAACGCAACTTAACACTTAATATCTTGCATATGTCTATGATTTTCAATTCTAACCACTTCAACACAATTATATATAACATAGTTTTGTGTGCCAAGTTTCGTGCAAAACAAACCGAGTTTGAGCTACTTTATGCGCAAAAATGGAAAAAAAACGCTTAAAAACCCTTAAAATTGCAACTTAACACTTAATATCTAGCATATGACTATGATTTTCAATTCTAACCACTTCAACACAATAATATATACCAAATAGTGTTGTGTGCCAAGTTTCGTGCAAAACAAATTAAGTTTGAGTTACTTTATGCGCAAAGGTGGCAAAAACGCTTAAAAACCCTTAAAGTAGAACCTTAACACTTAATATCTAGCATATGACTATAATTTTCAATTCTAACCACTTCAACACAATAATATATACCAAATAGTGTTGTGTGCCATGTTTCGTGCAAAACAAACCAAGTTTGAGCTCTTTTATGAGGAAAAGTGGAAAAAACTCTTAAAAACTATTAAAAAGCAACTTTACACTTAATATCAAGCATATGACTATGATTTTCATATCTAACCACTTCAACACAATTATATATAACACATAGTGTTTTGTGCCAAGTTTCGTGCAAAACAAACCAAGTTTGAGCTAGTTTATGCGCATAAGTGGCAAAAACGTTTAAAAACCCTTAAAATCGCAACTTAATACTTAATATCTAGCATATGACTAGGATTTTCAATTCTAGCCACATCAACACAATAATATATACCAAATAGTGTTGTGTGCCAAGTTTCGTGCAAAACAAACCAAGTTTGAGCTACTTTATGCGCAAAAGTATCAAAAACACTTAAAATGCCTGAAATTTGTAACTTAACACTTAATATCTAGCATTGGACTATGATTTTCAATTCTAACCACTTCAACACAATAATATAAACCAAATAGTGTTGTGTGCCATGTTTTGTGCAAAACAAACCAAGTTTGAGCTACTTTATTGGCCAAAACTGGCAAAAACGCTTAAAATTCCCTAAAATCGCAACTTAACACTTAATATGTAGCATATGATTATGATTTTCAATTCTAACCACTTCAACATAATAATATACAAAAAATAGTGTTGTGTGCCAAGTTTTGAGAGAAAAAACCAAGTTTGAGCTACTTTATGCGCAAAAAACTTTTAAAAACGATTAAAAACGCAACTTAACACTTAATATCTTGCATATGTCTATGATTTTCAATTCTAACCACTTCAACACAATTATATATAACATAGTTTTGTGTGCCAAGTTTCGTGCAAAACAAACCAAGTTTGAGCTACTTTATGCGCAAAAATGGAAAAAAAGCTTAAAAACCCTTAAAATTGCAACTTAACACTTAATATCTAGCATATGACTATGATTTTAAATTCTAACCACTTCAACACAATAATATATACCAAATAGTGTTGTGTGCCAACTTTCGAGCAAAATAAACCAAGTTTGAGCTCTTTGATGCGCAAAAGTGGAAAAAACTCTTAAAAACCATTAAAAAAGCAACTTAACACTTAATATCAAGCATATGACTATGATTTTCAATTCTAACCACTTCAACACAATTATATATAACACATAGTGTTTTGTGCCAAGTTTCGTGGAAAACAAAACAAGTTTGAGCTACTTTATGCGCATAAGTGGCAAAAACGTTTAAAAACCCTTAAAATCGCAACTTAATACTTAATATCTAGCATATGACTAGGATTTTCAATTCTAGCCACTTCAACACAATAATATATACCAAATAGTCACTTCAACACAATAATATATACCAAATAGTGTTGTGTGCCAAGTTTCGTGCAAAACAAACTGAGTTTGAGCTACTTTATGCGCAAAAGTATCAAAAACACTTAAAATGCCTGAAATTTGTAACTTAACACTTAATATCTAGCATTGGACTATGATTTTCAATTCTAACCACTTCAACACAATAATATAAACCAAATAGTGTTGTGTGCCATGTTTTGTGCAAAACAAACCAAGTTTGAGCTACTTTATGCGCAAAACTGGAAAAAAACGCTTAAAATCCCCTAAAATCGCAACTTAACACTTAATATGTAGCATATTATTATGATTTTCAATTCTAACCACTTCAACATAATAATATACAAAAAATAGTGTTGTGTGCCAAGTTTCGAGCAAAAAAACCAAGTTTGAGCTACTTTATGCGCAAAAGTGGCAAAAACTTTTAAAAACCACTAAAAACGCAACTTAACACTTAATATCTTGCATATGTCTATGATTTTCAATTCTAACCACTTCAACACAATTATATATAACATAGTTTTGTGTGCCAAGTTTCGTGCAAAACAAACCAAGTTTGAGCTACTTTATGCGCAAAAATGGAAAAAACGCTTAAAAACCCTTAAAATTGCAACTTAACACTTAATATCTAGCATATGACTATGATTTTCAATTCTAACCACTTCAACACAATAATATATACCAAATAGTGTTGTGTGCCAAGTTTCGTGCAAAACAAATTAAGTTTGAGTTACTTTATGCGCAAAGGTGGCAAAAACGCTTAAAAACCCTTAAAGTAGAACCTTAACACTTAATATCTAGCATATGACTATAATTTTCAATTCTAACCACTTCAACACAATAATATATACCAAATAGTGTTGTGTGCCATGTTTCGTGCAAAACAAACCAAGTTTGAGCTCTTTTATGAGGAAAAGTGGAAAAAAACTCTTAAAAACTATTAAAAAGCAACTTTACACTTAATATCAAGCATATGACTATGATTTTCATATCTAACCACTTCAACACAATTATATATAACACATAGTGTTTTGTGCCAAGTTTCGTGCAAAACAAACCAAGTTTGAGCTAGTTTATGCGCATAAGTTGCAAAAACGTTTAAAAACCCTTAAAATCGCAACTTAATACTTAATATCTAGCATATGACTAGGATTTTCAATTCTAGCCACTTCAACACAATAATATATACCAAATAGTGTTGTGTGCCAAGTTTCGTGCAAAACAAACCAAGTTTGAGCTACTTTATGCGCAAAAGTATCAAAAACACTTAAAATGCCTGAAATTTGTAACTTAACACTTAATATCTAGCATTGGACTATGATTTTCAATTCTAACCACTTCAACACAATAATATAAACCAAATAGTGTTGTGTGCCATATTTTGTGCAAAACAAACCAAGTTTGAGCTACTTTATGCGCAAAACTGGCAAAAACGCTTAAAATCCCCTAAAATCGCAACTTAACACTTAATATGTAGCATATGATTATGATTTTCAATTCTAACCACTTCAACATAATAATATACAAAAAATAGTGTTGTGTGCCAAGTTTTGAGAGAAAAAACCAAGTTTGAGCTACTTTATGCGCAAAAGTGGCAAAAACTTTTAAAAACCATTAAAAACGCAACTTAACACTTAATATCTTGCATATGTCTATGATTTTCAATTCTAACCACTTCAACACAATTATATATAACATAGTTTTGTGTGCCATGTTTCGTGCAAAAACAAACCAAGTTTGAGCTACTGTATGCGCAAAAATGGAAAAAAACGCTTAAAAACCCTTAAAATTGCAACTTAACACTTAATATCTAGCATATGAGTATGATTTTAAATTCTAACCACTTCAACACAATAATATATACCAAATAGTGTTGTGTGCCAACTTTCGAGCAAAATAAACCAAGTTTGAGCTCTTTGATGCGCAAAAGTGGAAAAAACTCTTAAAAACAATTAAAAACGCAACTTAACACTTAATATCAAGCATATGACTATGATTTTCAATTCTAACCACTTCAACACAATTATATATAACACATAGTGCTTTGTGACACGTTTTCGTGCAAAACAAACCAAGTTTGAGCTACTTTATGCGCATAGGTGGCAAAAACGTTTAAAAAACCCTTAAAATCGCAACGTAATACTTAATATCTAGCATATGACTAGGATTTTCAATTCTAGCCACTTCAACACAATAATATATACCAAATAGTGTTGTGTGCCAAGTTTTCTGCAAAACAAACCAAGTTTGAGCTACTTTATGCGCAAAAGTATCAAAAACACTTAAAATGCCTGAAATTTGTAACTTAACACTTTATATCTAGCATTGGACTATGATTTTCAATTCTAACCACTTCAACATAATAATATACAAAAAATAGTGTTGTGTGCCAAGTTTTCGAGCAAAAAAACCAAGTTTGAGCTACTTTATGCGCAAAAGTGGCAAAAACTTTTAAAAACCACTAAAAACGCAACTTAACACTTAATATCTTGCATATGTCTATGATTTTCAATTCTAACCACTTCAACACAATTATATATAACATAGTTTTGTGTGCCAAGTTTCGTGCAAAACAAACCGAGTTTGAGCTACTTTATGCGCAAAAATGGAAAAAACGCTTAAAAACCCTTAAAATTGCAACTTAACACTTAATATCTAGCATATGACTATGATTTTCAATTCTAACCACTTCAACACAATAATATATACCAAATAGTGTTGTGTGCCAAGTTTCGTGCAAAACAAATTAAGTTTGAGTTACTTTATGCGCAAAGGTGGCAAAAACGCTTAAAAACCCTTAAAGTAGAACCTTAACACTTAATATCTAGCATATGACTATAATTTTTCAATTCTAACCACTTCAACACAATAATATATACCAAATAGTGTTGTGTGCCATGTTTCGTGCAAAACAAACCAAGTTTGAGCTCTTTTATGAGGAAAAGTGGAAAAAACTCTTAAAAACTATTAAAAAGCAACTTTACACTTAATATCAAGCATATGACTATGATTTTCATATCTAACCACTTCAACACAATTATATATAACACATAGTGTTTTGTGCCAAGTTTCGTGCAAAACAAACCAAGTTTGAGCTAGTTTATGCGCATAAGTGGCAAAAACGTTTTAAAAACCCTTAAAATCGCAACTTAATACTTAATATCTAGCATATGACTAGGATTTTCAATTCTAGCCACATCAACACAATAATATATACCAAATAGTGTTGTGTGCCAAGTTTCGTGCAAAACAAACCAAGTTTGAGCTACTTTATGCGCAAAAGTATCAAAAACACTTAAAATGCCTGAAATTTGTAACTTAACACTTAATATCTAGCATTGGACTATGATTTTCAATTCTAACCACTTCAACACAATAATATAAACCAAATAGTGTTGTGTGCCATGTTTTGTGCAAAACAAACCAAGTTTGAGCTACTTTATGCGCAAAACTGGCAAAAACGCTTAAAATTCCCTAAAATCGCAACTTAACACTTAATATGTAGCATATGATTATGATTTTCAATTCTAACCACTTCAACATAATAATATACAAAAAATAGTGTTGTGTGCCAAGTTTTGAGAGAAAAAACCAAGTTTGAGCTACTTTATGCGCAAAAGTGGC
>NC_080047.1:27123644-27131144 GCF_026212465.1 Amaranthus tricolor
AGAAGGATTGGAACAAAACATTTTAGTGGTTTCCTTAAAAAAAATCGTATTGATCTTTAATCACTTTTTGTTACTATGAATTTCCATACATGCTAGTGATGCCCCAATATAATACAAAGGTTATGTTTAATGATATGATTATGCTAAGCATGTTTTACCCATGTGGGAAATATTATGATTTGATTTTGCTAAGTTGCAAATAAAGTATGTTTTGCTATGTGCAAATAAAAGATGTTTATCATATGGAGAAAGTTAATATTTTTGACTTTCAAATGCTATTAAAATTACAAGATATATATTATGTACAAAAAAAATGTTTTAGCCTAAATGGCGGGTACATATGCCACAGCAAATGTTGTGTGCATGATTAAACGGCTCACCAATGCTGAGCGCGTATTGTTCACAATACCATTGTGTTACACTTGCCGGACATGTCGCGGACGGTAGACCGACTACCAAACGAGTCACAGGATGACTCACAGAGTACCCATGTAAACTTATGATATGAGTTTGAAATTGATTTGGATCCATTGAGATCTTATGATTTATAATGAAAAATGAGAATTTTAAATTACTATAGAGCCATTGAACTTCATTTGAATCATAATATGATTTATCAAATGAAAAAGCATATTTCAAAATGAATTTACTCAAATAAAAAAAAAAAAAGAAAGATTTTAATAACTTGTTTGACGGACACCAGTGTGTTTATACTCAGCCTTTTTGCTGATACTATGCTTTGTATGTTTTTCCAATGGTTTTGTTTTTAGAGTAAACCCCTATGGCACCTCGACGGAGAATGGATATGCGAGCGGAAGTTGAACCCGAGTTGGAGTATGACTCCCCTTTTGTTTAGATCTCTTTATTTTATTTGAGAGATTATTAGTTTAGATTTAGACTATTTTAAGGATGTAATTTGAATTTTGGACTTATTTCGATTTGGTTGTAATTTTCCTATATTTTGGACAGTTAAGACTTCCGTTATATTGCTTTGGTTTGGTTCAAGAATTATACTTGAATATTAGTTTAACCTTTAAGTAACCCCTTAATTGTGTTGGCAAAAGTAAGCTTCCGCTTGATTAATACTAAATTCCAATTAGTGTTTGCCTTCATAATTCGAGGCGGTTACAGTTGGTATCAGAGCCAAGGCTTTGGAAGCTTGTCTAAAATATCAGGAAAATTAGAGAACGAGTTTAACTTAAAGAAGTTGAAGCTAACTAATGGAAGTAATTAAGAAATGAGCTTAAAATTTAGGGATTATTGGTAAAGAAAGGATTTAAGTAGTAAGTCTAAATTAAATCAGGATACTAACTAAGTACCATTAGTAAACTAGAAGTCTTAAAAGTTTCTTGTAAGCAAGTGATGATCCAATTATGTGGCTAAGTTGTCTATGCATGATGGTAAATTAAGTTGAGGAATGATCATTAAAAGTGTTGAAATTGCTAAACAAGTGATCCAATGGGATGGAAATTGATGAAGTTATTAAGCCATTAAATCAATAAAGTTAAGAAAGTGTGTTATGCAAGTGCATATCTATTTGTCTTAAAGGCATAATTATTAATTAGTTATTACCTCTTGGCAGGAACCTAGAGGAAATTGGGGAAAGAATGGATCCCCAAGCACAATTGAATCTCCTAACCGAGCAACTCAGAGTCATCCAAGAGACCAATGCTCAATTAGTCCAGTTCATAGCCAACCAACATGCCAGTGTGGATGACGAGACTAAGTTTTACAAAAGGCTTGCTACCCACAGGCCTAAGACCTACAATGGTGCTACAGATCCAGTTGTCCTTGAAGATTGGATCAATGAAACCGAGAAAATTCTTGAGGTGGTAAATTGTCCAGAAAATCTTAAGGTTAAACTTGCAGCATTCTATCTAGTGGGACCTGCAGAGCTTTGGTGGAGAGCCCTAAAAGGTGTCTCAGCTGCCTCCACATCTGCTGGTGGAGCAACACAACCCACTAGTTGGAGATGGGAAGATTTCTTGAAGAAACTAAGGGAGAGGTTCTACCCAGCTGCTCTACAGAGACAAAAAGAATCAGAATTTCTTTACTTGAGGCAGCATTCTCTTAGCGTTACCGAATATGCTAACAAGTTCTTGGAGTTGGCTCGATTTGCCCCAGATTATGTGCTTGATGAAAAGAAAAAGATGGATCGCTTCTACAATGGTCTCAACTTCAGCTACCAAAAGTTGATGGGTCAATATGAGTCTTTTCAAGCTATGTATGAACATGTTGTGGAGAAAGAAATGGTCTGCAAGAGAGAGGAAGATGCGAGGAAAAAGAGATCTGGAGGAGACCAGGGAGCTCAGAGTAAGAAGCCCAGAGCTGAGGGAAACTTCAAGGGGAATCAAAACCAAAACCGCTTCAACAGCAACAGAAACCCACAAAACTCCAACCCGCTAAAAAGTCAACTGTGTGATAGATGCAAGAAATGGCACTCTAAGGGAGTCAACTGTGAGGGTAAGGCTGTGTGTCTGAATTGTGGAAAACTAGGTCATTTGGCTCGAGATTGTTGGGGCAAGAACCAGGGAAACCCCGGAAATGTTGGAGCACGATACTTAGGAAATCAAGGGAACCAGCGTAAAAATAATTCTCAGCTTCGCCTTGAATATAAAGGAGGCAATAAAGCCTCATCTTCTGGAGGCCAAGGGAACCAGCGCCTAGGAGGAGGAAAATTCTTTGCCATTACTACAGCAAAGGAGCCTAGCACCTTGACTCCTAAGACAGAAGGTAAAGTCATTTTCGGATTACTGTTATTGCTTGGTAAGTCCGCCCGTGTCTTATTTGATTCCGGGGCCGACAAGTCTTATGTTTCTAAGTCATTTGTGAGATCTTTGGACTGTTATGTTAATGTATGCCCTATAATGCATAGAGTTGAGTTACCCGACGGATCAACGGTATCATGTAATACAAAGTTGATTGATTGCCCATTAGTAATCCAGGGTAAGGAGTTCTATGTAGACCTGATTGTATTTGACTTAGGAGGGTTTGATATCATTCTAGGAATGGACTGGCTAGGTAAACACATGGCAGTGATTGAGTGCTATGAGAGGAATGTAAAGGTTGAGAAAAATCCAGGGGAACAAGTAGCTTTTAGTGATGGGACCATACCTAATATTGAGCCAGAGATGATTGAGAGGCTTACAACCTTTCCAAAGAGAGGTGGGGAAGCCCAGGTCTACCACATGAGCGAGTCAACATACAAGGAGGTCGACTTAAGTCAGATCTTGATAGTGCGAGAATTTTCTGATGTATTCCCTGATGATCTACCTGGGTTACCTCCAAAGAGAGAGATTGATTTTCACATTGACCTAGTTCCAGGGTCAAGCCCGATTTCAAAGGCACCATATAGAATGGCACCACTTGAGTTGGCTGAACTAAAAACCCAACTCGAGGAGTTACAAGATAAAGGGTTTATCAGACCAAGTGTATCACCATGGGGAGCTCCAGTGTTGTTTGTGAAGAAGAAAGATGGTTCTTTGAGGCTATGCATTGACTACCGGGAGCTGAACAAAATAACCATCAAGAACAAGTACCCACTTCCTAGAATTGATGATTTATTTGACCAGTTGAAAGGAGCCGGAGTTTTCTCTAAAATTGACCTGAGATCTGGTTACCATCAGTTGAGGATAGCGAAGGAAGACATTCCTAAAACTGCTTTCCGCACCAGATATGGGCACTATGAGTTTAGAGTGATGCCGTTTGGGTTAACCAATGCCCCTGCAGCATTCATGGACTTGATGAATCGAACATTCCATGACTATCTTGATAAATTTGTTGTGGTTTTCATTGATGATATCTTAGTGTACTCTAAGACAGAGAAAGATCATGAGGAGCACTTAAGATTGGTATTAACACGATTGAGGGAAAGAAGCTTTTATGGGAAGTTGAGCAAGAGTGAATTCTGGTTGGATCGAGTTGTCTTCCTAGGTCATGTAATCTCAAAAGATGGCATAACAGTGGACCCCGAGAAGATAAGGACTATCATTGATTGGCCAGCACCGACTAGTGTAACTGAGGTAAGAAGCTTTATGGGTTTGGCAGGTTATTACCGAAGATATGTTGATGGGTTTTCTAAGATCGCACTACCGATCACCAGTTTGGTTCGAAAGAATACCAAGTTTGTGTGGTCACAAAAGTGCGAAGACGCTTTCCTAGAATTGAAGAAAAGGTTGACAACGGCTCCAGTGCTTGTATTGCCCGAGGATGGGAAAGAGTTCACGGTATACAGTGACGCATCTTTAGAGGGCTTGGGTTGTGTACTCATGCAAGAGGGGAAAGTGATTACCTACGCATCGAGACAATTGAGGCCAAATGAGAAGAACTATCCAGTGCACGATTTAGAATTAGCCGGAGTCATATTTGCCTTAAAAATTTGGAGGCATTATCTCTACGGCACTACTTGCAAGATCTACACCGATCACAAGAGTTTGACTTATCTGTTTACACAGAAGGAGCTTAACATGAGGCAGAGAAGGTGGCTAGAATTGATGAAAGATTATGACCTCACTTTGGAGTATCATCTCGGGAAGGCAAATCGTGTAGCAGATGCCTTAAGCCGAAAACCGAGAATGGTCATTAATGGACTAATTTCAGTGCCCTACGAGATTTATGTGTAGATGAAGGAGCTAGAATTGATTGTGGTTAAGAAGGGATCATACGACAGCGTTCTCAATTCTATGAGTACAACACCGAGCCTACATGAGGAGATCCGTGAGCTACAACAGTATGATGACTTCTTGTCAGAGTTGAAGATTGGTATTGAAAAGGGTGCAGTTAAAGACTTCAGAATTGCTAAAGATGGGAGTATTCATCTAGAGGGAAGGTTATGCGTGCCTCGAGATCCTGAATTGATAGAGAAAATACTCAAGGAGGCACATTCGACTATGTATTCTGTCCACCCAGGACGGGATAAGATGCTAGCAGATTTAAAACAATACTTTTGGTGGATGAACATGAAGAAGGATGTCGAGGATTTCATAGCTCGATGTCTAGTATGTCAGCAAGTCAAGATTGACCACCAGCGCTCTCCGGGGGAGTTGCAACCACTTCCCGTGCCTAAGTGGAAGTGGGAATCAGTGAGTATGGACTTTGTTGTTGGATTGCCCCGTTCGAGAAGAGGAAATGATTCTATTTGGGTGATTGTTGATCGACTCACTAAGACTGCCAGATTTATTCCTGCTAAAGTAACTTGGAAAGCAAAACAATTAGCTGATTCTTATGTGAAAGAAGTACTTAGACTACATGGTATACCGATGACAATAGTTTCAGATCGAGATCCAAAATTTGTGGCTCGATTTTGGAATGAGCTACAAAGGGCATTCGGCACGACCCTTAATTACAGCACCGCTTTTCACCCAGCTACAGATGGGCAGACGGAGAGGACCATCCAGACTCTAGAGGATATGCTTCGGGCATGTGCCCTTGATTTTCAGTGTTCGTGGGAGGATATTTTACCATTAATAGAATTCTCCTATAACGATAGCTACCAGAGTAGTATTGGTATGGCTCCGTATGAGGCCTTGTATGGCCAAAGGTGTAGGACACCACTTTATTGGGATACCGGGAGGTCTGGTGTGCTAGTTGGACCAGAGATGATCAGAGAGACCGCTGAACAAGTCAGAATCATTAGAGACCGGATGAAGGCTGCCCAAGATCGACAGAAATCCTACGCAGACCGTAGGAGGAGGAAACTTGAGTTCCAAGTCGGTGAGAAGGTGTTCCTTAAAGTCTCGCCAACAAAGGGAATCAAGAGGTTCGGAATGCAGGGGAAGCTTGATCCTCGGTACATTGGACCCTATGAGATTTTACGTAGAGTTGGAGAGGTAGCTTATGAGTTAGCATTACCCCCACAATTAGCTAAGGTTCACAATGTGTTCCATGTGTCGCAATTGCGCCGGTATGTGTTTGATCCATCACATGTTCTCCAGTATGAGCCAATTCAGCTTGTTGAAAGCTTGCAGTATGAGGAAAAGCCCCTGAGGATCCTCGGTCGAGAGGTTAGAAAACTCCGTAGCCGCACGATTCCACTTGTGAAAGTGCTATGGAGTGGACAGGATGCCGACAGTGCTACTTGGGAAAAAGAGGACGACATGTTAATTAGATACCCTTACTTATTTGAGTGATGTATTTATAACTATTAGTTTGAGTTAGTTTCGAGGACGAAACTCTTGTAAGAAGGGAAGACTGAAACAGTCGTATTGTTAGAAGATTTCATTAGTCGTTTTAGCGCCTAATTTTTTTTCTTATATATTTGTTCGTTACTAATTATAATTTAATTAGTGATGGTAGTAATTTGAAAAATCTCTACGATGATAAGAAACTTGTTGATTCGTAACATGATTATGAATCGTAACAAGTAACGTAAACTTTGGAGGTAAAACTTAAAGTTGAGCAACTACCCATAACAGTTCAAAAAAAAATTTAATTATTACCCAAGCATATTATATAACCATGATGGGAGTAAATTAAATATTTCTCACATATACAAGTGATTTTTAAACATGAAGTACAAGTTACATAACTTGTTACATGTACAACAATTTTTACCCAAACTTTAAACTATCTTAGATAAACCTTTCTTATACCATAATAGACCAAATTGAGGACAAAAAACACTCCAAATCAGCCCCAAACAGCAGCTAATATAGCTGTCCCAAATCCCCTTAGTAGCTCCTTGTTCACTTACACACTCAAGCCAATCACACTACCCAAAACCCCTTTTGTTCTACCCAAAGCTTGTGCATCATTACAAGCATGCAAGAGGCAAATATTTGAAGCAAAAGCACTCAATTTTCTGAATTGTTATTCAGCCATAAATCCCAACACATTGCTCCCAAGTTCATCCATGAACAAACACTAGAATCCTCTAAACTTTCAATAACTAAAACACCTTCTTTTCTCATCAAATCTTCTTCAAAAACCCATCTAAAACTTCTGAAAATTTATGTTTATAAACTCAAATCTCCCATAAAAATAATCTTCATCTTAAGAGCTTTCCATAGACACCAAACTTGAAGAAATCCACCAAGTATAGAGTAAGTTATACTCATTTCTTTATTCCACTAGTTTTGTTAAAACTTGTTCATGTAAAACATTTTTTTCATTTTTTTTTACATGAATCTTTCTATAAACTAAGATCATTATAAAATGAGTATTTTATCTCTAAACTAAGAAAATCATCACTTGTAAATCTATAAAAATCGGCCACAATAGAAAGTAAGAAGATGTTTTTCCACAAACATATAAATTTTGTTACTTAAAGGATTCAAGTAAATTATGGGACTTAACTAAGTATGTTGCTCAACATAATAAGTATACTCCAAATATGTTAAAATCATCACAAGTATTAGTCTAACAACTCTAACTAGGAAAAGTTAAGTGCATGTTAGAAATCCAAATTTATTATTGATTTTTGGATGAATGCAATATGTTTAGTTGAAGAGTTGGAGTTGAGACTTGAAGGGCAAGGACCCGAAGTTAGAACCGCTTCTAAGA
>NC_080047.1:27146273-27160773 GCF_026212465.1 Amaranthus tricolor
GGATACCGGGAGGTCTGGTGTGCTAGTTGGACCAGAGATGATCAGAGAGACCGCTGAACAAGTCAGAATCATTAGAGACCGGATGAAGGCTGCCCAAGATCGACAGAAATCCTACGCAGACCGTAGGAGGAGGAAACTTGAGTTCCAAGTCGGTGAGAAGGTGTTCCTTAAAGTCTCGCCAACAAAGGGAATCAAGAGGTTCGGAATGCAGGGGAAGCTTGATCCTCGGTACATTGGACCCTATGAGATTTTACGTAGAGTTGGAGAGGTAGCTTATGAGTTAGCATTACCCCCACAATTAGCTAAGGTTCACAATGTGTTCCATGTGTCGCAATTGCGCCGGTATGTGTTTGATCCATCACATGTTCTCCAGTATGAGCCAATTCAGCTTGTTGAAAGCTTGCAGTATGAGGAAAAGCCCCTGAGGATCCTCGGTCGAGAGGTTAGAAAACTCCGTAGCCGCACGATTCCACTTGTGAAAGTGCTATGGAGTGGACAGGATGCCGACAGTGCTACTTGGGAAAAAGAGGACGACATATGTTAATTAGATACCCTTACTTATTTGAGTGATGTATTTATAACTATTAGTTTGAGTTAGTTTCGAGGACGAAACTCTTGTAAGAAGGGAAGACTGAAACAGTCGTATTGTTAGAAGATTTCATTAGTCGTTTTTAGCGCCTAATTTTTTTTTTTTTTTCTTATATATTTGTTCGTTACTAATTATAATTTAATTAGTGATGGTAGTAATTTGAAAAATCTCTACGATGATAAGAAACTTGTTAATTCGTAACATGATTATGAATCGTAACAAGTAACGTAAACTTTGGAGGTAAAACTTAAAGTTGAGCAACTACCCATAACAGTTCAAAAAAAAATTTAATTATTACCCAAGCATATTATATAACCATGATGGGAGTAAATTAAATATTTCTCACATATACAAGTGATTTTTAAACATGAAGTACAAGTTACATAACTTGTTACATGTACAACAATTTTTACCCAAACTTTAAACTATCTTAGATAAACCTTTCTTATACCATAATAGACCAAATTGAGGACAAAAAACACTCCAAATCAGCCCCAAACAGCAGCTAATATAGCTGTCCCAAATCCCCTTAGTAGCTCCTCGTTCACTTACACACTCAAGCCAATCACACTACCCAAAACCCCTTTTGTTCTACCCAAAGCTTGTGCATCATTACAAGCATGCAAGAGGCAAATATTTGAAGCAAAAGCACTCAATTTTCTGAATTGTTATTCAGCCATAAATCCCAACACATTGCTCCCAAGTTCATCCATGAACAAACACTAGAATCCTCTAAACTTTCAATAACTAAAACACCTTCTTTTCTCATCAAATCTTCTTCAAAAACCCATCTAAAACTTCTGAAAATTTATGTTTATAAACTCAAATCTCCCATAAAAATAATCTTCATCTTAAGAGCTTTCCATAGACACCAAACTTGAAGAAATCCACCAAGTATAGAGTAAGTTATACTCATTTCTTTATTCCACTAGTTTTGTTAAAACTTGTTCATGTAAAACATTTTTTTCATTTTTTTTTACATGAATCTTTCTATAAACTAAGATCATTATAAAATGAGTATTTTATCTCTAAACTAAGAAAATCATCACTTGTAAATCTATAAAAATCGGCCACAATAGAAAGTAAGAAGATGTTTTTCCACAAACATATTAATTTTGTTACTTAAAGGATTCAAGTAAATTATGGGACTTAACTAAGTATGTTGCTCAACATAATAAGTATACTCCAAATATGTTAAAATCATCACAAGTATTAGTCTAACAACTCTAACTAGGAAAAGTTAAGTGCATGTTAGAAATCCAAATTTATTATTGATTTTTGGATGAATGCAATATGTTTAGTTGAAGAGTTGGAGTTGAGACTTGAAGGGCAAGGACCCGAAGTTAGAACCGCTTCTAAGAACGCGTAGGAGCTTACGGAATAATTATATAGGCTTGGAGTCGAGGTATGTCACATGGGGTGATTTTTAAAGGATTTAAGAACAAGTTGGGAAAGTTTGTGTATAAACTTTTTTTTAAAAAAAAAAAAAAAAAAAAAAAAATTCCCAAAGAGAAGTTCTTAAATCTTGAAAGATGATGTCAAAATGATAAATTTGAGTATGAAATAATTTATTACATGTATTATTATTGTGGGCATCATGCATGTTGATTTTATAAATTATTGTATGTTTAAAGGCATGTTTAACACTACTTTGTGAAAGTTATTGTGATGGAAATGATTATATGAATTTGAAAATATTTGAAATTCATTTTAAAAGAAATTTTCAGTAGCTATATGTTAAGAAAATTTCTTGGATATTTTTTTTTTGAGATTATTCGTTAAATTGATATTTTAATGGATTTTAAGGTGTTAAATACTCTTATTATAAAACATGGTATTAGATGAACTCTTCATCATCAAAAATAATTAATAAAAATATATTATAATGTCTCCAACAAGATTTGGCCAGAATATATTTAGTTTGGAATTTATTTTTTAAATTTTTGAATAATCGTTAAATTGTTTAACGGTAAATTGTAAAATGGTAAAATATAAAATAATTACCAAACAATGACATATGGACTTGAAATTTTTATCACATACTCATATGGACAGTAGGTAAAATTGGTAAGAGTTTGGGAAGGTTTCGTTGACATTTAAGGACCTTAATAATTTTTACTCGGTTATTAATAATCGGTAAGTTTGAAAACGGTAAAATACAAAATAAATACTAAATGACGTCTTTTGGACATGAAAATTTTATGAGGCACTTATATAAGCAGTAAATACATGTTCAAAAATTTATATGGATTTTCGTGACCATATATGGACTTAAATAAATTTTATTCGATTTATCGGTAAAATAACGATATTAATTATTAAAAATATTCCACATGATTTTTAATGGTTATTTAAAATTTTATACCCCTTAAAATAGCTTCTGGAATATCATATAAGTTTTTATAATATTTTATTCGGACTCAAATAATTTTAAACCTATTTTATACTATTTATCGATAAAATGTCTATACAAAATAATAAAACATCATACATGAGTTTTATAAGTTCAAATGGCCTAATAAACATATTATATGACTTCTGGAACATTGGTATAATTTTATAAAATAAATTATTAATTATTTACTAATTTATCAAAATAATAGAAAATGTTTATTTATTAGAAAGTGTAATATTGTTAATTAAATTTGGGTAAAAATAAACCTATATAAAAAAAATTATAATTATATTAATAACCTACTGCCTCATAGTATAAATTAATTTTAAATGAGACGGTTTATAAATTTTACGGATTTAAGAGACCATTTAAATAACAGTAAATACCCAAATTGTCGAAAATAATTGTAAGATCGTTATAAATACGCATAACCCATTATAACTTGATGGGACAAACTTAAATTCATTTTAAATAAGGTATTATAATGACTTGATTAATTTGGGCCTTGTTGGAGAATTAATATGTACTTTGTAAATCAATTATCGATTTTATTACCGGCAAAACTATCTCGTATTTAAGAAAATAGTGTTTTATGAAATCTTCTGTATTAATGATTTTATAGACTTATGAATCCTATTCTAGTTGTTTTGAATGAATTTCAAAACCCTTTTAAGTTATATTTACTTTAAGAAGGATTGGAACAAAACATTTTAATGGTTTCCTTAAAAAAAAATCGTATTGATCTTTAATCACTTTTTGTTACTATGAATTTCCATACATGCTAGTGATGCCCCAATATAATACAAAGGTTATGTTTAATGATATGATTATGCTAAGCATGTTTTACCCATGTGGGAAATATTATGATTTGATTTTGCTAAGTTGCAAATAAAGTATGTTTTGCTATGTGCAAATAAAAGATGTTTATCATATGGAGAAAGTTAATATTTTTGACTTTCAAATGCTATTAAAATTACAAGATATATATTATGTACAAAAAAAATGTTTTAGCCTAAATGGCGGGTACATATGCCACAGCAAATGTTGTGTGCATGATTAAACGGCTCACCAATGCTGAGCGCGTATTGTTCACAATACCATTGTGTTACACTTGCCGGACATGTCGCGGACGGTAGACCGACTACCAAACGAGTCACAGGATGACTCACAGAGTACCCATGTAAACTTATGATATGAGTTTGAAATTGATTTGGATCCATTGAGATCTTATGATTTATAATGAAAAATGAGAATTTTAAATTACTATAGAGCCATTGAACTTCATTTGAATCATAATATGATTTATCAAATGAAAAAGCATATTTCAAAATGAATTTACTCAAATAAAAAAAAAAAAGAAAGATTTTAATAACTTGTTTGACGGACACCAGTGTGTTTATACTCAGCCTTTTTGCTGATACTATGCTTTGTATGTTTTTCCAATGGTTTTGTTTTTAGAGTAAACCCCTATGGCACCTCGACGGAGAATGGATATGCGAGCGGAAGTTGAACCCGAGTTGGAGTATGACTCCCCTTTTGTTTAGATCTCTTTATTTTATTTGAGAGATTATTAGTTTAGATTTAGACTATTTTAAGGATGTAATTTGAATTTTGGACTTATTTCGATTTGGTTGTAATTTTCCTATATTTTGGACAGTTAAGACTTCCGTTATATTGCTTTGGTTTGGTTCAAGAATTATACTTGAATATTAGTTTAACCTTTAAGTAACCCCTTAATTGTGTTGGCAAAAGTAAGCTTCCGCTTGATTAATACTAAATTCCAATTAGTGTTTGCCTTCATAATTCGAGGCGGTTACAGTTGGTATCAGAGCCAAGGCTTTGGAAGCTTGTGTAAAATATCAGGAAAATTAGAGAACGAGTTTAACTTAAAGAAGTTGAAGCTAACTAATGGAAGTAATTAAGAAATGAGCTTAAAATTTAGGGATTATTGGTAAAGAAAGGATTTAAGTAGTAAGTCTAAATTAAATCAGGATACTAACTAAGTACCATTAGTAAACTAGAAGTCTTAAAAGTTTCTTGTAAGCAAGTGATGATCCAATTATGTGGCTAAGTTGTCTATGCATGATGGTAAATTAAGTTGAGGAATGATCATTAAAAGTGTTGAAATTGCTAAACAAGTGATCCAATGGGATGGAAATTGATGAAGTTATTAAGCCATTAAATCAATAAAGTTAAGAAAGTGTGTTATGCAAGTGCATATCTATTTGTCTTAAAGGCATAATTATTAATTAGTTATTACCTCTTGGCAGGAACCTAGAGGAAATTGGGGAAAGAATGGATCCCCAAGCACAATTGAATCTCCTAACCGAGCAACTCAGAGTCATCCAAGAGACCAATGCTCAATTAGTCCAGTTCATAGCCAACCAACATGCCAGTGTGGATGACGAGACTAAGTTTTACAAAAGGCTTGCTACCCACAGGCCTAAGACCTACAATGGTGCTACAGATCCAGTTGTCCTTGAAGATTGGATCAATGAAACCGAGAAAATTCTTGAGGTGGTAAATTGTCCAGAAAATCTTAAGGTTAAACTTGCAGCATTCTATCTAGTGGGACCTGCAGAGCTTTGGTGGAGAGCTCTAAAAGGTGTCTTAGCTGCCTCCACATCTGCTGGTGGAGCAACACAACCCACCAGTTGGAGATGGGAAGATTTCTTGAAGAAACTAAGGGAGAGGTTTTACCCAGCAGCTCTACAGAGACAAAAAGAATCAGAATTTCTTTACCTGAGGCAGCATTCTCTTAGCGTTACCGAATATGCTAACAAGTTCTTGGAGTTGGCTCGATTTGCCCCAGATTATGTGCTTGATGAAAAGAAAAAGATGGATCGCTTCTACAATGGTCTCAACTTTAGCTACCAAAAGTTGATGGGTCAATATGAGTCTTTTCAAGCTATGTATGAACATGCTGTGGAGAAAGAAATGGTCTGCAAGAGAGAGGAAGATGTGAGGAAAAAGAGATCTGGAGGAGACCAGGGAGGTCAGAGCAAGAAGCCCAGAGCTGAGGGAAACTTCAAGGGGAATCAAAACCAAAACCTCAGAAACTATCAAAACCAAAACCGCTTCAACAGTAGTAGAAACCCACAAAACTCCAACCCGCTAAAAAGTCAACTGTGTGATAGATGCAAGAAATGGCACTCTAAGGGAGTCAACTGTGAAGGCAAGGCTGTGTGTCTGAATTGTGGAAAACCAGGTCATTTGGCTCGAGATTGTTGGGGCAAGAACCGGGGAAACCCCGGGAATGTTGGAGCACGATACTCAGGAAATCAAGGGAACCAGCGTAACAATAACTCTCAACTTCGCCTTGAATATAAAGGAGGCAATAAAGCCTCATCTTCTGGAGGCCAAGGAAACCAGCGCCTGGGAGGAGGAAAATTCTTTGCCATTACTACAGCAGAGGAACCTAGCACTTTGAGTCCTAAGACAGAAGGTAAAGTCATTTCCGGATTACTGTTATTGCTTGGTAAGTCCGCCCGTGTCTTATTTGATTCTGGGGCCGACAATTCTTATGTTTCTAAGTCATTTGTGAGATCCTTGGACTGTTCTGTTAATGTATGCCCTATAATGCATAGAGTTGACTTACCCGATGGATCAACGGTATCATGTAATACAAAGTTGATTGATTGCCCATTAGTAATCCAGGGTAAGGAGTTCCATGTAGACCTGATTGTATTTGACTTAGGAGGGTTTGATATCATTCTAGGAATGGACTGGCTAGGTAAACACAGGGCAGTGATTGAGTGCTATGAGAGGATTGTAAAGGTTGGGAACAATCCAGGGGATCAAGTAGCTTTTAGTGATGGGACCATACCTAATATCGAGCCAGAGATGATTGAGAGACTTACAACCTTTCCAAAGAGAGGTGGGGAAGCCCAAGTCTACCACATGAGCGAGTCAACATACAAGGAGGTCGACTTAAGCCAGATCTTGATATTGCGAGAATTTTCTGATGTATTCCCTGATGATCTACCTGGGTTACCTCCAAAGAGAGAGATTGATTTTCACATTGACCTAGTTCCAGGGTCAAGCCCGATTTCAAAGGCACCATATAGAATGGCACCACTTGAGTTGGCTGAACTAAAAACCCAACTCGAGGAGTTACAAGATAAAGGGTTTATCAGACCAAGTGTATCACCATGGGGAGCTCCAGTGTTGTTTGTGAAGAAGAAAGATGGGTCTTTGAGGCTATGCATTGACTACCGGGAGCTGAACAAAATCACCATCAAGAACAAGTACCCACTTCCTAGAATTGATGATTTATTTGACCAGTTGAAAGGAGCCGGAGTTTTCTCTAAAATTGACTTGAGATCTGGTTACCATCAGTTGAGGATAGCGGAGGAAGACATTCCTAAAACTGCTTTTCGCACCAGATATGGGCACTATGAGTTTAGAGTGATGCCGTTTGGGTTAACCAATGCCCCTGCAGCATTCATGGACTTGATGAATCGAACATTCCATGACTATCTTGATAAATTTGTTGTGGTTTTCATTGATGATATCTTAGTGTACTCTAAGACAGAGAAAGATCATGAGGAGCACTTAAGATTGGTATTAACACGATTGAGGGAAAGAAGCTTTTATGGGAAGTTGAGCAAGAGTGAATTCTGGTTGGATCGAGTTGTCTTCCTAGGTCATGTAATCTCAAAAGATGGCATAACAGTGGACCCCGAGAAGATAAGGACTATCATTGATTGGCCAGCACCGACTAGTGTAACTGAGGTAAGAAGCTTTATGGGTTTGGCAGGTTATTACCGAAGATATGTTGATGGGTTTTCTAAGATCGCACTACCGATCACCAGTTTGGTTCGAAAGAATACCAAGTTTGTGTGGTCACAAAAGTGCGAAGACGCTTTCCTAGAATTGAAGAAAAGGTTGACAACGGCTCCAGTGCTTGTATTGCCCGAGGATGGGAAAGAGTTCACGGTATACAGTGACGCATCTTTAGAGGGCTTGGGTTGTGTACTCATGCAAGAGGGGAAAGTGATTGCCTACGCATCGAGACAATTGAGGCCAAATGAGAAGAACTATCCAGTGCACGATTTAGAATTAGCTGGAGTCATATTTGCCTTAAAAATTTGGAGGCATTATCTCTACGGCACTACTTGCAAGATCTACACCGATCACAAGAGTTTGACTTATCTGTTTACACAGAAGGAGCTTAACATGAGGCAGAGAAGGTGGCTAGAATTGATGAAAGATTATGACCTCACTTTGGAGTATCATCCCGGAAAGGCAAACCGTGTAGCAGATGCCTTAAGCCGAAAACCGAGAATGGTCATTAATGGACTAATTTCAGTGCCCTACGAGATTTATGTGGAGATGAAGGAGCTAGAATTGATTGTGGTTAAGAAGGGATCATACGACAGCGTTCTCAATTCTATGAGTACAACACCGAGCCTACATGAGGAGATCCGTGAGCTACAACAGTATGATGACTTCTTGTCAGAGTTGAAGATTGGTATTGAAAAGGGTGCAGTTAAAGACTTCAGAATTGCTAAAGATGGGAGTATTCATCTAGAGGGAAGGTTATGCGTGCCTCGAGATCCTGAATTGATAGAGAAAATACTCAAGGAGGCACATTCGACTATGTATTCTGTCCACCCAGGACGGGATAAGATGCTAGCAGATTTAAAACAATACTTTTGGTGGATGAACATGAAGAAGGATGTCGAGGATTTCATAGCTCGATGTCTAGTATGTCAGCAAGTCAAGATTGACCACCAGCGCTCTCCGGGGGAGTTGCAACCACTTCCCGTGCCTAAGTGGAAGTGGGAATCAGTGAGTATGGACTTTGTTGTTGGATTGCCCCGTTCGAGAAGAGGAAATGATTCTATTTGGGTGATTGTTGATCGACTCACTAAGACTGCCAGATTTATTCCTGCTAAAGTAACTTGGAAAGCAAAACAATTAGCTGATTCTTATGTGAAAGAAGTACTTAGACTACATGGTATACCGATGACAATAGTTTCAGATCGAGATCCAAAATTTGTGGCTCGATTTTGGAATGAGCTACAAAGGGCATTCGGCACGACCCTTAATTACAGCACCGCTTTTCACCCAGCTACAGATGGGCAGACGGAGAGGACCATCCAGACTCTAGAGGATATGCTTCGGGCATGTGCCCTTGATTTTCAGTGTTCGTGGGAGGATATTTTACCATTAATAGAATTCTCCTACAACAATAGCTACCAGAGTAGTATTGGTATGGCTCCGTATGAGGCCTTGTATGGCCAAAGGTGTAGGACACCACTTTATTGGGATACCGGGAGGTCTGGTGTGCTAGTTGGACCAGAGATGATCAGAGAGACCGCTGAACAAGTCAGAATCATTAGAGACCGGATGAAGGCTGCCCAAGATCGACAGAAATCCTACGCAGACCGTAGGAGGAGGAAACTTGAGTTCCAAGTCGGTGAGAAGGTGTTCCTTAAAGTCTCGCCAACAAAGGGAATCAAGAGGTTCGGAATGCAGGGGAAGCTTGATCCTCGGTACATTGGACCCTATGAGATTTTACGTAGAGTTGGAGAGGTAGCTTATGAGTTAGCATTACCCCCACAATTAGCTAAGGTTCACAATGTGTTCCATGTGTCGCAATTGCGCCGGTATGTGTTTGATCCATCACATGTTCTCCAGTATGAGCCAATTCAGCTTGTTGAAAGCTTGCAGTATGAGGAAAAGCCCCTGAGGATCCTCGGTCGAGAGGTTAGAAAACTCCGTAGCCGCACGATTCCACTTGTGAAAGTGCTATGGAGTGGACAGGATGCCGACAGTGCTACTTGGGAAAAAGAGGACGACATATGTTAATTAGATACCCTTACTTATTTGAGTGATGTATTTATAACTATTAGTTTGAGTTAGTTTCGAGGACGAAACTCTTGTAAGAAGGGAAGACTGAAACAGTCGTATTGTTAGAAGATTTCATTAGTCGTTTTTAGCGCCTAATTTTTTTTTTTTTTTCTTATATATTTGTTCGTTACTAATTATAATTTAATTAGTGATGGTAGTAATTTGAAAAATCTCTACGATGATAAGAAACTTGTTAATTCGTAACATGATTATGAATCGTAACAAGTAACGTAAACTTTGGAGGTAAAACTTAAAGTTGAGCAACTACCCATAACAGTTCAAAAAAAAATTTAATTATTATCCAAGCATATTATATAACCATGATGGGAGTAAATTAAATATTTCTCACATATACAAGTGATTTTTAAACATGAAGTACAAGTTACATAACTTGTTACATGTACAACAATTTTTACCCAAACTTTAAACTATCTTAGATAAACCTTTCTTATACCATAATAGACCAAATTGAGGACAAAAAACACTCCAAATCAGCCCCAAACAGCAGCTAATATAGCTGTCCCAAATCCCCTTAGTAGCTCCTCGTTCACTTACACACTCAAGCCAATCACACTACCCAAAACCCCTTTTGTTCTACCCAAAGCTTGTGCATCATTACAAGCATGCAAGAGGCAAATATTTGAAGCAAAAGCACTCAATTTTCTGAATTGTTATTCAGCCATAAATCCCAACACATTGCTCCCAAGTTCATCCATGAACAAACACTAGAATCCTCTAAACTTTCAATAACTAAAACACCTTCTTTTCTCATCAAATCTTCTTCAAAAACCCATCTAAAACTTCTGAAAATTTATGTTTATAAACTCAAATCTCCCATAAAAATAATCTTCATCTTAAGAGCTTTCCATAGACACCAAACTTGAAGAAATCCACCAAGTATAGAGTAAGTTATACTCATTTCTTTATTCCACTAGTTTTGTTAAAACTTGTTCATGTAAAACATTTTTTTCATTTTTTTTTACATGAATCTTTCTATAAACTAAGATCATTATAAAATGAGTATTTTATCTCTAAACTAAGAAAATCATCACTTGTAAATCTATAAAAATCGGCCACAATAGAAAGTAAGAAGATGTTTTTCCACAAACATATAAATTTTGTTACTTAAAGGATTCAAGTAAATTATGGGACTTAACTAAGTATGTTGCTCAACATAATAAGTATACTCCAAATATGTTAAAATCATCACAAGTATTAGTCTAACAACTCTAACTAGGAAAAGTTAAGTGCATGTTAGAAATCCAAATTTATTATTGATTTTTGGATGAATGCAATATGTTTAGTTGAAGAGTTGGAGTTGAGACTTGAAGGGCAAGGACCCGAAGTTAGAACCGCTTCTAAGAACGCGTAGGAGCTTACGGAATAATTATATAGGCTTGGAGTCGAGGTATGTCACATGGGGTGATTTTTAAAGGATTTAAGAACAAGTTGGGAAAGTTTGTGTATAAACTTTTTTTTTTAAAAAAAAAAAAAAAAAAAAAAATTCCCAAAGAGAAGTTCTTAAATCTTGAAAGATGATGTCAAAATGATAAATTTGAGTATGAAATAATTTATTACATGTATTATTATTGTGGGCATCATGCATGTTGATTTTATAAATTATTGTATGTTTAAAGGCATGTTTAACACTACTTTGTGAAAGTTATTGTGATGGAAATGATTATATGAATTTGAAAATATTTGAAATTCATTTTAAAAGAAATTTTCAGTAGCTATATGTTAAGAAAATTTCTTGGATATTTTTTTTTTGAGATTATTCGTTAAATTGATATTTTAATGGATTTTAAGGTGTTAAATACTCTTATTATAAAACATGGTATTAGATGAACTCTTCATCATCAAAAATAATTAATAAAAATATATTATAATGTCTCCAACAAGATTTGGCCAGAATATATTTAGTTTGGAATTTATTTTTTAAATTTTTGAATAATCGTTAAATTGTTTAACGGTAAATTGTAAAATGGTAAAATATAAAATAATTACCAAACAATGACATATGGACTTGAAATTTTTATCACATACTCATATGGACAGTAGGTAAAATTGGTAAGAGTTTGGGAAGGTTTCGTTGACATTTAAGGACCTTAATAATTTTTACTCGGTTATTAATAATCGGTAAGTTTGAAAACGGTAAAATACAAAATAAATACTAAATGACGTCTTTTGGACATGAAAATTTTATGAGGCACTTATATAAGCAGTAAATACATGTTCAAAAATTTATATGGATTTTCGTGACCATATATGGACTTAAATAAATTTTATTCGATTTATCGGTAAAATAACGATATTAATTATTAAAAATATTCCACATGATTTTTAATGGTTATTTAAAATTTTATACCCCTTAAAATAGCTTCTGGAATATCATATAAGTTTTTATAATATTTTATTCGGACTCAAATAATTTTAAACCTATTTTATACTATTTATCGATAAAATGTCTATACAAAATAATAAAACATCATACATGAGTTTTATAAGTTCAAATGGCCTAATAAACATATTATATGACTTCTGGAACATTGGTATAATTTTATAAAATAAATTATTAATTATTTACTAATTTATCAAAATAATAGAAAATGTTTATTTATTAGAAAGTGTAATATTGTTAATTAAATTTGGGTAAAAATAAACCTATATAAAAAAAATTATAATTATATTAATAACCTACTGCCTCATAGTATAAATTAATTTTAAATGAGACGGTTTATAAATTTTACGGATTTAAGAGACCATTTAAATAACAGTAAATACCCAAATTGTCGAAAATAATTGTAAGATCGTTATAAATACGCATAACCCATTATAACTTGATGGGACAAACTTAAATTCATTTTAAATAAGGTATTATAATGACTTGATTAATTTGGGCCTTGTTGGAGAATTAATATGTACTTTGTAAATCAATTATCGATTTTATTACCGGCAAAACTATCTCGTATTTAAGAAAATAGTGTTTTATGAAATCTTCTGTATTAATGATTTTATAGACTTATGAATCCTATTCTAGTTGTTTTGAATGAATTTCAAAACCCTTTTAAGTTATATTTACTTTAAGAAGGATTGGAACAAAACATTTTAATGGTTTCCTTAAAAAAAAATCGTATTGATCTTTAATCACTTTTTGTTACTATGAATTTCCATACATGCTAGTGATGCCCCAATATAATACAAAGGTTATGTTTAATGATATGATTATGCTAAGCATGTTTTACCCATGTGGGAAATATTATGATTTGATTTTGCTAAGTTGCAAATAAAGTATGTTTTGCTATGTGCAAATAAAAGATGTTTATCATATGGAGAAAGTTAATATTTTTGACTTTCAAATGCTATTAAAATTACAAGATATATATTATGTACAAAAAAAATGTTTTAGCCTAAATGGCGGGTACATATGCCACAGCAAATGTTGTGTGCATGATTAAACGGCTCACCAATGCTGAGCGCGTATTGTTCACAATACCATTGTGTTACACTTGCCGGACATGTCGCGGACGGTAGACCGACTACCAAACGAGTCACAGGATGACTCACAGAGTACCCATGTAAACTTATGATATGAGTTTGAAATTGATTTGGATCCATTGAGATCTTATGATTTATAATGAAAAATGAGAATTTTAAATTACTATAGAGCCATTGAACTTCATTTGAATCATAATATGATTTATCAAATGAAAAAGCATATTTCAAAATGAATTTACTCAAATAAAAAAAAAAAAGAAAGATTTTAATAACTTGTTTGACGGACACCAGTGTGTTTATACTCAGCCTTTTTGCTGATACTATGCTTTGTATGTTTTTCCAATGGTTTTGTTTTTAGAGTAAACCCCTATGGCACCTCGACGGAGAATGGATATGCGAGCGGAAGTTGAACCCGAGTTGGAGTATGACTCCCCTTTTGTTTAGATCTCTTTATTTTATTTGAGAGATTATTAGTTTAGATTTAGACTATTTTAAGGATGTAATTTGAATTTTGGACTTATTTCGATTTGGTTGTAATTTTCCTATATTTTGGACAGTTAAGACTTCCGTTATATTGCTTTGGTTTGGTTCAAGAATTATACTTGAATATTAGTTTAACCTTTAAGTAACCCCTTAATTGTGTTGGCAAAAGTAAGCTTCCGCTTGATTAATACTAAATTCCAATTAGTGTTTGCCTTCATAATTCGAGGCGGTTACAGTTGGTATCAGAGCCAAGGCTTTGGAAGCTTGTCTAAAATATCAGGAAAATTAGAGAACGAGTTTAACTTAAAGAAGTTGAAGCTAACTAATGGAAGTAATTAAGAAATGAGCTTAAAATTTAGGGATTATTGGTAAAGAAAGGATTTAAGTAGTAACTTGTACTTCATGTTTAAAAATCACTTGTATATGTGTGAAATATTTAATTTACTTCCATCATGGTTACATAATATGCTTGGGTAATAAATTAAAATTTTTATTTTTTTCGAACTGTTATGGGTAGTTGCTCAACTTTAAGTTTAACCTCCAAAGTTCACGTTACTTGTCACGATTCATAATCATGTTACGAATTAACAAGTTTCTAATCATCGTAGAGATTTTTCAAATTACTACCATCACTAATTAAATTATAATTAGTAACGAACAAATATATAAGAAAAATT
>NC_080047.1:27210873-27215873 GCF_026212465.1 Amaranthus tricolor
TTATTATTATTATTTTTCTTCTTCTTCTTCTTCTTATTATTATTATTATTATTATTATTATTATTATTATTATTATTATTATTATTATTATTATTATTATTATTATTATTATTGTTGATGTTATTATTTGTTTTATTATAATTGGTTTTATTTTTTTTAAAATGTTATTATTATTATTATTAATAGTATTGTTTTTTATTTTATTCTTTTAAATATTATTATTATTATTATAATTATTATTATTATTATTATTATTATTATTATTATTATTATTATTATTATTATTATTAAAATTAATATTATTATAAAATTTTTATTTTTATTATAAATATTATTTTAATTATTTTTATTGTTGATTTTGTTGTTATTAATGTTATTGTTAATAAAAAAAAATGTTAATGTTACTTTTAAATATTGTTTTGTTATTATTGTTACGATTATTATTATTGTTTTTGTTATTATTGTTATTATTATTATTATTATTATTATTATTATTATTATTATTATTATTATTATTATTATTATTATTATTATTATTATTATTATTATTATTATTATTATCAATATTATTATTATTATTATTATTATTATTATTATTATTATTATTATTATTATTATTATTATTATTATTATTATTGTTTTTATTATTGTTTTTATTATTATTATTATTATTATTATTATTATTATTATTATTATTATTATTATTATTATTATTATTATTATTATTATTATTATTATTATTTTTCTTATTATTATTATTTTTATTTTTATTAATTATTATTATTATTATTATTATTATAATTATTATTATTATTATTATTATTATTATTATTATTATTATTATTATTGTTATTATTATTGTTATTATTGTTATTATTATTATTATTATTATTATTATTATTATTATTATTATTATTATTATTATTATTATTATTATTATTATTATTATTGTTATTATTATTATTATTATCATTATTATTATTATTATTATTCTTATTATTATTATTATTATTATTATTATTATTATTATTATTATTATTATTATTATTATTAGTGTTATTATTATTATTATTATTATTATTTTTTTTTTTTGAGAAATAAGATTTTATTTCATCAAGAATCCAACCATATACAAGAATATGGAAACAAATGATGCAAATCCATCATGAGCATAAACTATGGCCACCTTCTAGGAAGGGTTCCAAAGCAATGCTAAATCATTTGTAGCATCATTCAAAAAGGATATTACAAGGCTTTGAGCCAATCTATATGTCTAATGTTATCATTACACAATTGGAGAATTCTATTCTTCACAATCCATTTAATATGACCAACCATCTGTGTTGTGGCTGTTGCATCTTTTTGCCTCCAGATTATATCATTCCTGAGCTTCCAGATTGTATGCACCGTGGCTGCAATAGCCACCAAAACCGTAAGCTTCTTCAATCTTGCTCCCTTTATGTTCCATGCTATTTGTAGAAGGTGTTGCAACGAGCCGGTCTGGAAATTACAGCCGAGCCACTGCATAACCTGTTTCAGAATCACAGCACTACAAGAACAATTAAAGAACAGGTGATCATGAGTTTCAATATCAGTTTTGCAAAGGACACAAGTAGCATCATCCACCAAATTGAAATTAAGAAGTCTGTCTCTCGTGAGCAGCCTTCTTCTCACAGTTAGCCAAGTGATGAACCGATGTTTAGGCACAGAGTACCTACACCAAACAGGTCTGCTCCAGGGGACGCTGATTCCAGTAGGTTGTAGCTGATTATACACACCCTTAATGCTATAATGCGTGTTGGGCTGCTGGTGAACAATGGAAATGATTTCTTCACGTAATTTACATAAACCTTTCCACACCCAACTCGCAGTGATAGGAGGCCGGTGCTCCTCCCATTGTTGCTCTTTAATATACACCGCATGGACCCATTTAACCCACAAATTATCCTTCTTTTGGCTAATGGACCAAATTTGTTTACCAATAGCTGCCTTGTTCCATAACCAAATATTCCTAATATTCAGACCCCCCTCTTTTTTTGAATGACACAGATTTTCCCAAGCAATATTTCCATGTTTAGTACTATCGCTAACTCCATGCCAGAGAAAATGTTGACACACACTATTTATTTTTGTGATGACTGTTTTAGGAAGAATAAATATCTGAGTCCAGTACGTACAGATGGATGTAAGAATAGAATTTACCAATTGTAATCTACCACTGTAAGAAAGGTTCCGAGAGCTCCATAGCTTGATCCTCTTACACATTTTGTCAATGAGAACCTCACACTCCCTGGGAGTGATCTTATTGGTGTCCATTGGGACCCCAAGGTAAGTGAAAGGGAGCTTGCCTATCCTAAATCCAGAAAACTTACCAATCATCTCTTGTTCACGTGATGTCATGCCTGCAAGATAAATTTCTGACTTTTCCGCACTAATCTGCAAGCCTGTGGTCTCTGAGAAGAGCTTAAGACTACTGATCATCATGGCAATGGAGTCAATATCACCCCTACAAAAGAGTAGCATATCGTCTGCAAACCATAGATTATTCAGTCTGAGAGATTTGCATCTTGGGTGAAATTTAAATCCAGGGATATTGGCAGCTTGTTGAAGAATTCTAGTTCCATATTCCATACAGAGGGTGAACAAAAGAGGGGAGAGCGGGTCACCTTGTCTGAGGCCTCTTTTTGGTAGAATAAGAGGAGTCGGATTACCATTGATGAGTAAAGAGTAGGCAGGAGTGGTAATGCATGTCATCACCATCTCAATGAAGTGAGTAGGAAAGCCTAGATGGGTGAGCATGTCTTCAATAAAGCTCCACTCAACCGTATCATAAGCCTTGGTAATGTCAAGCTTCATGAGGCACCCTCGTTGTTTCTGACTCGGTCTATAAAGTTTGACCAGGTCCTGACAGAGGAGAACATTGTGAATAATATTCCTACCAGAAACAAATGCACCCTGATTCGAGCTGATCACTGAGGGAAGAACCTTGCCAAGTTGAGAGCAAATAAGCTTGGTAATGCATTTGTAGATAATAGTGCAACAAGCTATAGGTCTATAATCCTTGACTGACTTTGGAACATTCACCTTGGGAATGAGAGTAACAGCAGTTATGTTGATTTCTCTGAGCAGTTTCCTAGAACGGAAAGCGTCCTGAATTGCCCATGATATCTCATCTCCTATGATATCCCAAGAGTGTTGGAAAAAAGCACTATTATAACCATCCAGTCCGGGTGCCTTGTTTTTGTTGATCGAGAAAACAGCTTTCTTGATATCTTCCTGTGAAAAGATACAGTCAAGAAGCAAATGTTGGTTACTCTCCAGACAACGGCCCTGCTTGATAATATGATCATAAACACCACATCTGCTCTCCATTGTGGTACCTAGCAAGTGAGTATAAAAATCAATAAAGGAGTTAGTGATAAGATTAGGTGTATCAACCCATTTGCCATCCATATCATGCAAAGCTAAGATAAGGTTGTTCTTTTTTCTCCCCTTGATGTAATTGTGAAATAATCTGGTGTTTTCATCACCCTCTCTTAGCCAATGTAGCTTTGCTTTCTGCATTAGAATCATCTGATAATCACGTTTAGTGTTCTGGAAATTAACTGCTGCTATCTTCTCCTCATGTGCCAGATTGGGGTCACTTGGGTTTTGATGCAAAGCTTCTTGTGCTTGAAGTAGGGAGGTTTTAGCATCCTTAAAAGCTATGGCGAGAGAGGACTCAGTTCTTCCATCTATTGCTTTGAGCAGGGGCTTCAACTTCTTCAATTTCTGAATGACTTTAAACATTCTAGTGCCCTCACAATTAAGATGCCAGGCGTACTTGACTGTCTGTGTGAAAAGATCATGATTCACCCAATGATTACAAAATTTGAAAGGCTTATGGCCATGGTGCACTTTCACTGTGGTGATCACCATAGGGCTATGGTCAAAATCCCCTTCTGGGCAGAAGTGAACGATAGCCTCTTGGAATGTGGTCTCCCAAAGTTGATTGCTTAAGAATCTATCAATCTTCGATAAGATTCTGTTGCACCCATCCTGCTTGTTATTCCAAGTATAAAATCTCCCTATACTCTTGACATCATGAAGTCTGCATTGATGCATACAATTAGCCATCGGACGAATGTCTTTTTCTCGCACAATTGAGCCAGTTCTATCATCATAATGCATGATAGCATTGAAATCTCCACCTACACACCATGGTTTGGAGTGGGCAGCAGCTGTATCTGAAAGAAAGTTCCATAGGCAATTTCTTTTTTGGTCATTATTTTGGCCATACACAAAAGTACATAGAAATTTCATTCTAGTAGCATTAACCAAAATTTCAGTGTGAATAAATTGATCTGTCATAACTAAAACATCAATAGTGAAAACATGAGGGTTCCAAGCGACAATGATTCTACCATTATAATGATGAGCATGATTAGAAATTAAATTCCAGTCGGGACATAAGCTAAGGTAAATATTACAAAGGTTGGCTCTCTTTACCCTAGTCTCAAGAAGGCTAAATAATTGGATTTTGTGGTAGGAGATAAAGTCTTTGACCTTCCTCCTTTTTTCCAAGTCATTTAGCCCTCTTACATTCCAAATAGTGAACTTATCCATGCCCAATTGGGGGGTTATCCAATTCCCCATTAGCATGCGTAGCACTTACCTCGAATGGCATGGTATTGCCATCCTTTGTTTCTGGCTCCCCTGTATTTTCCCCTGTCAATATGTCAAATTTGTTGGTCACAGACAATTTATCCTCAGCCGCAGGACAGGTCGGTTTCTGTGGTGATGAGGCTTTTCGCTTTATAGCAGTAAATCCCTCATGCTCTTGTTGTTTGTCATTCTGTTGCTGCGTGGCCTGCTGAATCTGTTGCTGTGTTTGTATCAAAGGCTGGGTTTGTTTGACTTTTGGAACCCAACGTTTAACAGTGGCTGTTGCCCCTCTCTTACAATTTTTCCCTTCATGCCCAAACCTTTTGCACAAGGTACAAAGAACAGGCTTCCAATCA
>NC_080047.1:27250873-27253373 GCF_026212465.1 Amaranthus tricolor
AACTCCATGCCAGAGAAAATGTTGACACACACTATTTATTTTTGTGATGACTGTTTTAGGAAGAATAAATATCTGAGTCCAGTACGTACAGATGGATGTAAGAATAGAATTTACCAATTGTAATCTACCACTGTAAGAAAGGTTCCGAGAGCTCCATAGCTTGATCCTCTTACACATTTTGTCAATGAGAACCTCACACTCCCTGGGAGTGATCTTCTTGGTGTCCATTGGGACCCCAAGGTAAGTGAAAGGGAGCTTGCCTATCCTAAATCCAGAAAACTTACCAATCATCTCTTGTTCACGTGATGTCATGCCTGCAAGATAAATTTCTGACTTTTCCGCACTAATCTGCAAGCCTGTGGTCTCTGAGAAGAGCTTAAGACTACTGATCATCATGGCAATGGAGTCAATATCACCCCTACAAAAGAGTAGCATATCGTCTGCAAACCATAGATTATTCAGTCTGAGAGATTTGCATCTTGGGTGAAATTTAAATCCAGGGATATTGGCAGCTTGTTGAAGAATTCTAGTTCCATATTCCATACAGAGGGTGAACAAAAGAGGGGAGAGCGGGTCACCTTGTCTGAGGCCTCTTTTTGGTAGAATAAGAGGAGTCGGATTACCATTGATGAGTAAAGAGTAGGCAGGAGTGGTAATGCATGTCATCACCATCTCAATGAAGTGAGTAGGAAAGCCTAGATGGGTGAGCATGTCTTCAATAAAGCTCCACTCAACCGTATCATAAGCCTTGGTAATGTCAAGCTTCATGAGGCACCCTCGTTGTTTCTGACTCGGTCTATAAAGTTTGACCAGGTCCTGACAGAGGAGAACATTGTGAATAATATTCCTACCAGAAACGAATGCACCCTGATTCGATCTGATCACTGAGGGAAGAACCTTGCCAAGTTGAGAGCAAATAAGCTTGGTAATGCATTTGTAGATAATAGTGCAACAAGCTATAGGTCTATAATCCTTGACTGACTTTGGAACATTCACCTTGGGAATGAGAGTAACAGCAGTTATGTTGATTTCTCTGAGCAGTTTCCTAGAACGGAAAGCGTCCTGAATTGCCCATGATATCTCATCTCCTATGATATCCCAAGAGTGTTGGAAAAAAGCACTATTATAACCATCCAGTCCGGGTGCCTTGTTTTTGTTGATCGAGAAAACAGCTTTCTTGATATCTTCCTGTGAAAAGATACAGTCAAGAAGCAAATGTTGGTTACTCTCCAGACAACGGCCCTGCTTGATAATATGATCATAAACACCACATCTGCTCTCCATTGTGGTACCTAGCAAGTGAGTATAAAAATCAATAAAGGAGTTAGTGATAAGATTAGGTGTATCAACCCATTTGCCATCCATATCATGCAAAGCTAAGATAAGGTTGTTCTTTTTTCTCCCCTTGATGTAATTGTGAAATAATCTGGTGTTTTCATCACCCTCTCTTAGCCAATGTAGCTTTGCTTTCTGCATTAGAATCATCTGATAATCACGTTTAGTGTTCTGGAAATTAACTGCTGCTATCTTCTCCTCATGTGCCAGATTGGGGTCACTTGGGTTTTGATGCAAAGCTTCTTGTGCTTGAAGTAGGGAGGTTTTAGCATCCTTAAAAGCTATGGCGAGAGAGGACTCAGTTCTTCCATCTATTGCTTTGAGCAGGGGCTTCAACTTCTTCAATTTCTGAATGACTTTAAACATTCTAGTGCCCTCACAATTAAGATGCCAGGCGTACTTGACTGTCTGTGTGAAAAGATCATGATTCACCCAATGATTATAAAATTTGAAAGGCTTATGGCCATGGTGCACTTTCACTGTGGTGATCACCATAGGGCTATGGTCAAAATCCCCTTCTGGGCAGAAGTGAACGATAGCCTCTTGGAATGTGGTCTCCCAAAGTTGATTGCTTAAGAATCTATCAATCTTCGATAAGATTCTGTTGCACCCATCCTGCTTGTTATTCCAAGTATAAAATCTCCCTATACTCTTGACATCATGAAGTCTGCATTGATGCATATAATTAGCCATCGGACGAATGTCTTTTTCTCGCACAATTGAGCCAGTTCTATCATCATAATGCATGATAGCATTGAAATCTCCACCTACACACCATGGTTTGGAGTGGGCAGCAGCTGTATCTGAAAGAAAGTTCCATAGGCAATTTCTTTTTTGGTCATTATTTTGGCCATACACAAAAGTACATAGAAATTTCATTCTAGTAGCATTAACCAAAATTTCAGTGTGAATAAATTGATCTGTCATAACTAAAACATCAATAGTGAAAACATGAGGGTTCCAAGCGACAATGATTCTACCATTATAATGATGAGCATGATTAGAAATTAAATTCCAGTCGGGACATAAGCTAAGGTAAATATTACCAAGGTTGGCTCTCTTTACCCTAGTCTCAAGAAGGCTAAATAATTGGATTTTGTGGTAGGAGATAAAGTCTTTGACCTTCCTCCTTTTTTCCAAGTCATTTAGCCCTCTTACATTCCAA
>NC_080047.1:27318373-27320873 GCF_026212465.1 Amaranthus tricolor
CCCAGATTCCAATTCTGATTTTCAAAGACAACACAAAATTCTGAAGATTGGGCGTTTTTCTTTCAAATTTTATCTGGTTTCTTTCATACCATAAAGACCATATGACGCAGCCTAGTGTAAGTGTCCAGATGTTTCTGTGTTTTCTACGATTGATCAGACCCAACCATTGCATGCTGAACTCTGAGCACTGATTGTGGATGGGGGCAGATATGCCCCACCACTTTAGCATGTCCATCCAGGCGCTCCAAGAGAATCTGCAATCAAAAAGAATGTGAGAGTTTGATTCAAGAGTCATACCGCAGAAAGGGCAGTTGGCGTCCTGAGGGCTAATGATTCCTTTCTCCACGAGCAAGTCTCCAGTTTTCAGCTTCTCCTTATTTGCCAGCCATACAGTGAGTTTTGCGCGCGGTGGTATGAATTTTTGCCAGATAATGGACGTTACTGATTTCGGCAGAGAGGGAACAAGGGACTCACATAACTTGTGTGCGATGTCTTTTGTAGGATAAGACACAACCACGGCATTTTTCCAGAGAATAGCATCCTTCATGTCCCTTTTCGGCCCATTTTGTTCAATAATTTGTTGAAGAGCATGCACATCTTCATTTTCCCAATCATACAACTGGCGGCGCCATTGTAGCCTCCACACCCATGAGTTTCCAATCCACTCTCCCATCTGGTTTATGTGAGATTGTTTCTGAAGGGAAATTGCAAACAACCTTGGGAAGATGATCTTTAAGATCCCTGCTTCATGCCATCTATCATGCCAAAAAAGGATTGAGCAGCCGTCACCTACCCTTAGTATCATACCTTGTTCTATAATCGATCTGATCTTGATGGTATCCGGGTCATTGTTTGTCAAAGAAGAGCATGTACCTGATCTGACATTCCTGAAAGTATCCATGGAGGCCTTAACCCCCCTTATGTCATGAACCGACTGAAGAACTTTCTTCCACAGTGTATTATCAGATTCAGAGAACCTCCACCACCATTTGAAGAGAAGGATAAGATTTTTATGTAAGATGTTTCCAACACCCAGTCCCCCCATGTCCCTCGGGAGCTCGATCTCTGACCATTTGACCGTCGGACAGCACTTGGATACACCTGGATTTGCACACCAGAAGAATCTTCTCTGTATTTTGACAATTCTTGCAGCTACTGTTTTTGGCATTTTGAACAAACTCATAAAGTAAACAGGTAGGCTATTGAGCACACTTTTAATGAGGGTTAATCTACCGGCCCTGGATAATAGCTTTGCTTTCCACGATGCTAATCTATTTTCTATGTTTCGAAGTACCGGTTCCCATGCAGAGCATTTGTTGTAGTGTACACCTAGGGGAAAGCCAAGGTACTTGAAAGGGGGACGTGCATATGTACAACCAACACCATGTGCAATGTCACTGACCCAAGACTGATCATTTGCCCTCCATGGTATAAATGCTGACTTACTATAATTCAGACTCAGCCCCGACATCAAAGCGAAAAAATCCAGGATTCTAAAGTAATTTGTGATGCATACAGGATTTTTCGGAGCAAAAATAAGAATATCATCAGCAAATTGGAGATGTTTTAGACTAACCTGATTCCTCCCAATGTTAACTGCCTCAATCATGTTCATGTGGTGTGCTTTTTGCAAGGTGTAGACTAGAACTTCGCTGACCAAAATGAAGAGGTACGGAGATAGCGGGTCACCCTGACGGAGTCCTTTCTCCATTTTGAACGGGCGGAGGGGGGAGCCATTCAGTAGAACAGACATTGAGGCTGAGGAGACACATTCCATGATCCATGTTATCCATCGTCGGCCAAACCCTAACTTTTCCATGACCTTCTTGAGGAAGCCCCAGTTGACAGAATCATAAGCAGATTTGAAATCGAGTTTAATCAACGTACCTGGGATTTTGTTCTTTTTCAGCCATCGTATCGATTCATTCGCGATGAGGACGCCATCTAGAATCTGCCTATTTCTGACAAAAGCACTCTGTGATTCATCGATAAGAGGGGCTATGACTTCCTTGAGGCGGGAGGAGAGGATTTTGGCAATGATTTTGTATAGGGAGCCAACCATGCTAATCGGTCTGAAATCCTCAATGGCTGTCGGGGATGCAACTTTTGGTATCAGCGTAACCCACGTGATGTTCAGGTGTCTCAGTGAGTGTCCCTCTCTGAAGAACTTCGTAACTGTTTCACAGATTTCCTCCTTAATTTCCTCCCACATCTCTCTAATGAATTTGAAGTTGAAACCATCGAAACCAGGAGCCTTGTCTACTCCACATGCCCACACTGCTTTTTCGATTTCTTCAGGTGACGGGATTGTTTCAAGGTTCTGTGCCTGTGTTTCTGAAATTTTGGGGTGGTTTTCCATGCTGAAATCAAAATCCGGGGTCACTTCCTGAGCGAAGCGTTTCTCAAAGAAACTCCTGACTTCTTGTTTGAGATTTTGTATGCCAACTATTCTCCTGCCATTGATTTTTATTTGGTTGATTTCTTTCTTTTTCTGTTTGTA
>NC_080047.1:27325873-27330873 GCF_026212465.1 Amaranthus tricolor
AATCCTATTCTTAGTTTTAGCGACGTAATGAAGTTATGGAAATTTGCGGATTTGCTGTCGAATTTGATCTGGTTTCTCTCGTACCAGAGCGACCAAATTACGCAGCCTAGGGAGAGAGCCCAGATATCTTTGCACTTCCTATCGTTGATCAATCCTAACCACTGGCAGCTAAAGTTTGAGAACGACATGTGTAGCGGAGCGGAGATGTTCCACCATTTTAGCATTTCCATCCATGTGCTCCAGGCAAATCTGCAAGTAAAAAGAATGTGAGAATTTGTTTCCAGTTCAGATCTGCAGAAGGGACAGCCTGCGTTTTGTACGCTAATAACTCCTTTCTCCACGAGGAAATCTGCTGTTTTCAATCTCTCCTTGAATGCCATCCACACAGTTAGTTGTGCTCTCGGTGGGATAAATTTTTGCCATACCACTGACATTATAGATTTCGGTATTGATGGAGCCAAAGTTTCATTGAGAGTAGCGTAAATGTCTGTTGTAGGGTACGAAGTAACTTCCTTATTTTTCCACAATACCCCCTGGTGTAGTTCCCTTTTCGGCTTATTTTGATCAATGATGATTTGCATGGTACGGACCTCTTCCATTTCCCACTCATACAGACGGCGTCTCCAATCTAGATTCCACACCCAGGAGTTTTCTACCCATTCCCCCATTTGACATACTTCACAATTCTTCTGAAGAGATACTGTAAATAGTCTTGGATATATGTCTTTCAAGACTCCTATTTCGCACCACCTATCATGCCAGAACAGAATTGAGGTTCCATCTCCAACCCTTAAGCTCATGCCTTCTTGAATGATTTTTCTGACTTTGACCGTTCCCGGATCATCGGTCAGCAAGTTAGCCCATATACCTGTTTTTGCTTTACTGAAGTTGGTCAAGGAAGCCTTCTCCCCCTGTATATTATGTACTGATTTGATGATCCTTTTCCAAAGTGAGTTATCAGTCTCTGAGAAGCGCCACCACCATTTGAATAGTAGGATCAAGTTTTTATGGAGTATGTTTCCCACACCTAGTCCTCCCAGTTCTTTTGGTAGTTCAATATTCGCCCACTTGACAGTCGGACGGGTTGTAGAACCCTCATTGCTTCCACCCCAGAAAAACCTTCTCTGCATTTTTACAATTTGTGCCGCAATTTTCTTTGGCATTCTGAATAAACTCATGAAATAGACAGGTAGGCTATTCAGCACACATTTGATAAGGGTTAATCTACCTGCCCTCGATAGTAATTTTACCTTCCATGATGCCAATCTGTTTTCAATGTTTCTTAAAATCGGCTTCCAAGCAGCACATGTATTGAAGTTTGCACCGAGGGGGAACCCAAGATACGAAAAAGGGGGGCGTACATGTCCACAGCCAACCATATTTGCCATGTCATTTACCCAAGGGAAATCCTCTTCCTTCCATGAGATGAAAGTGGATTTGTTGTAATTGATGGATAGACCCGACATTAGAGCAAAAACATCTAAGATTCTAAAATAGTTTATGATACATGTTGGATTTCTGGGCGTAAAAAACAGGATATCATCAGCAAATTGAAGATGCTTTAGACTAACCTTCGTTTTCCCAATGCTAACATCTTCAATCATATTGAGCTCGTGTGCCTTTTTCAGAAAATGTAGAAGCGCTTCACTGACAAGTATGAAGAGGTAGGGAGATAAGGGATCACCTTGTCTGAGGCCTTTCTCCATTTTGAATGGTTGCAGGGGAGAGCCATTGAGGAGAACAGACATTGAAGCTGAAGTCACACACTCCATGATCCAGGATATCCATCTTCTACCGAAACCAAGCTTCTCCAATACCTTCCTAAGGAACACCCAGTTTATAGAATCATAAGCCATTTGAAAGTCTATTTTAATCAACGCACCTGAGATTCTGTTGTTCTTTAGCCATCGTAAGGATTCATTCGCTATGAGTACGCCATCGAGAATCTGTCTATTGCCCACAAAAGCATTTTGTGTTTCATCGATGAGAGGGGTTATGACATCCTTGAGGCGTGACGAGAGGATTTTTGCAATTATTTTGTAAATGGATCCAACCATGCTGATCGGCCTGAAATCTTCGATTGCTGTGGGGTTTTCCTTCTTTGGGATCAAGGTAACCCATGTTACATTAAGGTGCCTCAGCGACCCACCAACTCTAAAGAAGTTTGTAATTGTCTCAAAGATTTCCTCTTTCATTTCCTCCCACATCTCTCTTATGAATCTGAAATTAAACCCATCGAACCCCGGAGCTTTGTCGATGCCGCAAGCCCATACTGCCTTCTTGATTTCCTCTCTGGATGGGATTAATTCTAGGTTTCTTGCTTGTTCTTCTGAGATTTTCTTATGGCTGTCCATGTCAAAATCAAAATCCGGTATCTCTTCCTGAGTAAAGCGATTGACAAAAAACTCCCTGACTGTTTGTTTTATATTCAGAATGCCCTCTACTGAATTGCCATTGATTTTTATTTTGCTGATCCCTTGTTTCTTTTTGCGGAGCAGTGTTGTTGCATGGAAGAATTTTGTGTTTTGATCTTTTTTGCTAAACCCGTACGATCGAGCTCTTTGTCGCCACAATCTCTCCCTTCTAATGAGCCAAGGACTAAGCATGCTGTTTGCCGCATTAAGTCTAGCTTTCTCCATATTATCAAGGGTTCTTGTTTCAGCTGCCTTTTCAAGCTCGTGTATGGCCTTTTCAAGATCTGCAATTTTCTTGTCCATAAGATCAAACTTCTGTCGACGCCAGCATCGGATGGGAGCCTTAAGGATCTTGAGCTTTGTATGTAGTGGAACCGCAGGGGTATTTCTCCATTCCTCAACAAGAAAGCTTCTAAACTGTGGGTGTAAGAACCATGCATCCTGGCATCTGAAGGGCTTTGGGCCCCAGTTTGGGCACACATCCATCGTTAGGAGCAGCGGGTTGTGATCTGAGAAACTTCTGCAGAGTCCTTTCAAAAGCATATTTGGAAAATTTGTCAGCCAGTTATGATCACACAATACTCTATCCAATTTGCTTTTTGACTCATTCCGTCGCCAAGTAAATCTCATCCCCTGTAGCGGAATGTCAAGCAGCTGTAAATCATTGATCCATTCGGAGAATTCCCTCATACTACGAACACATGTGACTGAACCAGTTCTTTCTCTTGGATGTAATATTACATTGAAGTCTCCCATTACAAGGATTGGTTTGTTAATATGGCTCGCCCTTTGTTTAATCTCATCAAACATTGCCACTCTTCTTAGCCCATCATTGTGTCCGTAGATAACCCCTATGCAACATTGAAAATTGTTCTTGATGATGATTCCTTCTATCAATACCCATCTATCGCCCACATGTTTATTTGAGGCATTAAAGGAATGTTTATCCCACACAACAACAAGACCACCACTATTTGTGTCTGAGGCAAAAACTTCACAAAATTCATAATCATCATTCCCCCATAGCCTTTTTATTCTGGATTTAAAAGGTTTCCTATGTTTTGTTTCCACTAACCCCATGAAAGCAATGTCTTTGCTTTTTACAATTGATCTAATAGACAGAGCTTTTTCACCTTTACCAATCCCACGGATGTTCCATAAAAGACAATTCATTTAAAACACATGTACTACATCCGATCCCCAAGTTAGGGTGCATTTCGAAGCGTCATTCGCCCTTCTCCTCCATGATCAAAATTCTTTTGGATTTTCTAAGACCAGATAACACTGCATCTTCATCATCAGCAGAAATGCCTAATCTTAGAGCCGTTTCCCATGTTTTTCTAGTCTCTAGTATACCAGAGTTCGAATATTTTCTTGGCCGGCCTCTGGGTCTCGATGACTTATTTATGTTCATGGGTGACGAGATTGGGAAGGTTTCATTTTGGTGTGAATCCGGAGATGCAACATTTTTCCAGTGGATGTTCTCATTCGATACAATGGGGTCTACCCAACTCCAATTTTCCCCACCCTCAATTCTTACATACGAGTCTTGCAACAAGGGGTCATAAGAAGAGGTTACATGGGTATTCTGTAACGAACACTGTAGGGTTCCTTCTCCCAAATTTTGAACATGTTCAAGGGCTGGTTTTTTCATTTTGTCATACTCATAAACGCATGTTTGCGAACAATTCCCATAGTGTTCCTTTACCCAAACATCACAACTACCATGCTCATACAGAAGTCTAATTCTATTATCAATTTTGTTTTGTGCTTTTGTCCTAATCAGGATACGAGCCCCAGTAATGCTTTCAATCCCCTGTACTTTGTTATCGATATGTAAGACCGGCCCCCATAGTTCGCCAATAATTTTTAAGTTCTCCTTTGAGCAACATAAAGGGTGCATGCCAATACAGTCAATCCAGACTAATCTATCATCAAAGAATTCGCCTTCAGACCACATTCTAATATCATCAAATATATTCCACAAAGGGCTATCCATATCCACAGCGTTATTTGCATCCATCTCACAACCAAAAACAATCAATATTTTTGTAGTGGATAGGGAGAATATACCTGTTTCATTTACCTTACAAGCAGAGATTTGCGATGTAATATGTGGAAGGTGTAAGACGTCGGTATTTTCAGCAATTATGGCTCTCTGCAGCATACATTTGGTTTGCATATTCTGGGTGACGTTGATCGAGCGAAAAACCGGAATGACTTTTTCCTTTGCAGCCATTTCTGCTTTATCTTCCCCGCTGATTTTGAACACCTCGATAGAGTGACTGCTGCTTTCGTTCCACCACCGTTTCTGAGCTCCGCAAGTCTGTGTCCGTTTTCCCCACTGTTTCTGCGCTCCCCACTGTTTCTGACCATATCTGCTGTTTTCTGAGCGAAAAACCGGAATGACTGCTGCTTTCGTTCCAACACCTCGATAGAGTGACTGCTCTTCCGCCATATCTGCTTTCGACCTTCCCCACTGTTTCTGAGCTCCCGCCACCACTTCAGAGTAACGTCTATCGTCTCTGAATGCTGGTTTGCTGATTTTGTTGATCGTTGCCTCTGCTTTCTTTGCCGGTTGCGAAA
>NC_080047.1:27400873-27403373 GCF_026212465.1 Amaranthus tricolor
CTCAACCATGTCTTAGGCCTTCGTTATATCAAGCTTCATGAGGCAGCCTCGTTGTTTCTGACTCGCTCTATAAAGTTTGACCAAATCCTGACAGAGGAGAACATTGTGAATGATATTCCTACCAGAGACGAAGGCACCCTGATTCGAGCTGATAACTGAGGGGAGGACCTTGCTAAGCTGCGAGCAAATAAGCTTGGATATGCATTTGTAGATAACCGTACAACAAGCAATAGGTCTATAATCCTTGACAGACTTCGGAACATACACCTTGGGAATGAGAGTAACAACAGTTATGTTGATTTCTCTGAGCAGTTTCCTAGTCCGGAACGCATCCTGAATTGCCCATGACACCTCATCTCCTATAATATCCCAAGAGTGGTGGAAGAAGGCACTATTATAACCATCAAGACCGGGGGCCTTGTTTTTGTTGATCGAGAAAACAGCATTCTTGATATCTTCCTGTGAGAACATAAGGTCAAGAAACATATGATGGTTGTTGTCCAAGCACCGACCCTGCTTAATAATATGATCAAAGACACAACATCTGCAGTCCATTGAGGAACCTAACAAGTGAGAATAATAATCAATAAAAGAGTTAGTGATGAGGTTAGGAGAATCAACCCATTTGCCATCCATATCAAACAATGCTAAGATAAGGTTATTCTTTTTCCTCGCTCTGATATAATTGTGAAACAATTTGGTGTTCTCATCACCCTCTCTTAGCCAATGGAGCTTTGCTTTCTGGTGTAGGATCGTCTGATAGTCACGATCGGTCTTCTGAAAGTTAACTGCTGCTATCTTTTCCACATGAGCCAAACTGGGGTCACTTGGATTTTGGTGCAACGCTTCTTGAGCATGAAATAGAGCGGTTTTAGCCACCTTAAAAGCTACGGCAAGAGATGACTCAGTTCTTCCATCTAATGTTTTAAGAAGTGGCTTCAACTTCTTCAATTTCTGAGTAACTTTAAACATTCTGGTGCCCTCGTACATAAGGTTCCAGGCATGCTGGACTGTATCTATGAAACGCTCATGGGCCACCCAGTGGTTATAAAATTTGAAAGGCTTTAGACCCTGGTGCACTGGCACTGTGGTGATCACCATAGGGCTATGGTCAAAATCCCCTTCTGGAGTGAAATGAACGATAGCCTCTTGGAAGGTGCTGTCCCATAGTTGATTGCTTAAGAATCTATCAATCTTCGATAAGACCCTGTTACCTCCATCTTGTTTGTTATTCCAGGTATAAAATCTACCCATACTTTTGACATCATGGAGCCTACATTGTTGCATGCAATAAGCCATCGGACGAATTTCTTTTTCTCGCACAGTAGAGCCAATTCTATCATCATAATGCATGATAGCATTGAAGTCACCACCTACACACCATGGTTTGGATTGGGGTGTAGCTGTATCAGAGAGAAATTTCCACAGGCTATCTCTTTTTTGAACATCATTATGGCCATACACAAAAGTACAAAGGAAATTCAATCTGGTAGCATTAACCAAAATATCAGTGTGAATCAGTTGATCTGTCATAAAAAGAACATCAATAGTAAAAACATGAGGGTTCCAAGCAACAATAATTCTACCATTATAATGATGAGAATGATTAGAAATTAAATTCCAGTCGGGACATAAACTAAGGTAAAAATTACCAAGAGAGGCTCTCTTTACCCTAGTCTCAAGAAGGCTAAATAATTGAATTTGATGAGAGGTAACAAAATCTTTTACTTTCCTCCTTTTCTTCAAATCATTTAGCCCTCTTACATTCCATATAGAGAAATTATCCATGCTCAACAAGGGGGTGATCCATTCCCCCATGAGCGTCTTTAGTCTCAGGCATGGAAGAACCATCCAAAGAAACAAGCTCCTCTGCATTTTCCCCTGTCAACAAGGCAAATTTGTTGGTCATAGATAGGCTGCCTTCATTCCTAGGGTCGGTCGGCTTCTGTGGTGATGGGGGTTTTCGCTTTATAGGATTAAATCCCTCATCATCAAGTTGATTGTCAATCTGATTCAGTTGCTGAGTCGGTTGCTGAGGTTGAGATAGAGGTTGGGTTTGTTTGACCTTTGGAACCCATCGCTTAACAAAAGCTGTTGTCCCTCTCCTGCAGTTTTTCCCTTCATGCCCAAATCCTTTGCAACCGGTACAAACAATAGGCTTCCAATCATATTGCACAACCTGACTAATAGTGCTACCTTTTTCATTAATGAAAGTAATCGTATCAGGTAAGGGAGCATCCAGATCGGTTTCAATAAGGACTCGGGCAAACTGCAACTTGTCCTTGTTGTTATTATTATTATTATTATTATTATTATTATTATTATTATTATTAATATCTTTATTATTATTATTATTATTATTATTATTATTATTATTATTATTATTATTATTATTATTATTATTATTATCATTAATAATATTATTATTATTATTATTGTTATTACTATTGGTGATGTTATTATTTGTTTTATTATTATTACTAGTATTATTTCTTAATTT
>NC_080047.1:27420873-27428373 GCF_026212465.1 Amaranthus tricolor
AAGGAAAAAATCAGTTTCCTTAATGCTAAAAATAGCATAGGAGTTTAAAACATAAGATCCTAAAAAATAGGAGATCTAAATCTAATTAAGAAAAAGTCTTGGGCTATTTTTAGAAAACCTAAAAATAGATTTGCCAATTAACTTACTAATTAATTTAAGCAATTAAATTAATTCTAAACCATTACATCAACTTAAAAACAGAAAATAATTAATTCGCAATTTTTCAGTCGATGCTATTCTTCAGACCTGCTACGTAGGAACAACGTACTGTCTCCAGCTTCAACTTCAGTCAGAATGTTCATTTTAGGAACAGTAGACTGTACGTCTACTTTGAACATTATAACACTTATCTAACATCTTGGACATATTAAGACATGTACATCTTCCACGAACCAAGTCATAGGCTTCATCAACGATTCAAACTAAATCGGATATATACCTACAAAACAATCTCTAATAATATGTTTGTTTATTTAAAAGTAAAGTCATCATCAAAACCTTAAGAGGCCAACAAATTCCCCCTTTTTGATGATGGCAAACTTTATAAACAAACTTAAGTGAAATAGAGTAAAACAAAATTCATAGAGCATACTAGAGATTAAAGTAACTCTAATTAACTTAGCAAATCAACTTGTTAGAATATAATTTACCAAGCATTCATAAACAAACAGTTTACTCTAAAATATCAAATATTTTTCAAAAGTTTTCAAAATTAATTAACTTAAAACTTAAATGAAATAAACTAAGTTAAACGAAAATAGACTGAATAAATTAACATAAATAAAATAAAACTAACATAATAAAACTATAATAAACCTAATAATAATAAACATAACTTATTAAGTATTTTCACAGAATCAAATATTCATGAGGACTTCATGAGAACTTCAACAAACTTAGCAACACAGATGATCACTAAACTAGACTAAACAAGCATAAACACAGCAGCACACATATCATTCATAAGAATCAATATAAATCAACAAGATATGTAACTGTGTATTCACTGCTCCTGTTAAGTTTGTGCATAATCTTCCCCCTTTTGACATCAATCAAAAAGAATTGGGAGTTATCAAATCTCAGCACAAACCATATAGATTTGTTAGTGATGAAAACAACAAACAACAATAATAAAAGCAAGTGCTATGAACAATGATTAAACCTGCATAGAGTTAATTTTCACAGACCATAGAAAATAAAAACAAAGAAAAGTAGCAATTGTTCAAAGTTACAACAACCATGTACCCCAGATGGTACAAGGCAAAAAGAAAAATTGTTTGTTAAGTAATACAGCCAACAAATCATTAAATTTTTTAGCAGAGGGATCAAGGGTCAGTCTCTTCTTCATCAATGTACTCAGTCTGCACCTCCACTGTGTCCAGCTTGGCACCAAGGCGTTGTTCCATTTGGTTTAGCTGATCCACAATAGAAGCAAGCGAGACACGAGTTTCATCCTGAAATGCAATGAATTGAGACTGTAGATCAAGGAGCTTGGAGAGAATGGAATGTAAGGAAACTGCAGGAACAGAGTCAAAGTTAGTACAGCCAATATTGGGTGAAGTGTGTGATTGTGGTGGTGGTGTACATGGGATAGGTGATGGTGGTGGTGATGGAATTTGATGTGGTGGTGAATTGGCTGGCTTGGGAGAGGTAGGTTCATCAGATGTTGGCTCAGGGATGGTGTCAGATGGTGTTTCATCAACCAAAGTAGCCTTGCGTTTCGAGGCCAACCTCCTACTCTTCCTTTGCATTGACTTAGCCTTTTTCCTCATAGCCAACACAATCTCTTCATCACTGGAATCACTGCAGAGATTGTGAGGAACATTTTCATCCAAGGCTTCCTTTTTCTTTTCCTTTTCCCCCTTACTTGCAGCTCCATCCTGTTCCTCTTTCTCAGATTTTTCAGTATTTTCAGAGAGAACAGGATCTTGTTCCTTTTCTTCCTCATTCTCCTTGTCCTCCTTTTTCTCCTCTTCCTCTTCAGCCCCTTCTTCTTCAGATTCAACTTCTACAACCTCCTCATGCATCAATACTCCCTCATCATTCAATTTTAAACGCAAATTTTGTAAACATTTAGCACCAATTTTCATATTGGGACCCATTGGGAACTCCAACCCTTCCAATGGGACCTCAAACTTCCTAAAAATCCATGTTAACAACCCTCCATAACCAATGAAACTTTTCTTTTCAACGCAGTCTGATAAATGAGAGATCATCAACGAAGGAAAATTTATTTTAATATGTTTTTCCATGCAGTAAATCAAGGTGGCATCACGCAAACTCACTTGACTACGTTTTGAGTTTCGTGGTAAGATAAATCTGCGAGCAACATTGTACAACAATTTATGCATAGGGGACAGAACATTGTGACTGATCTTCCCCTTTTGATCAACTCCTAAAAATTTTAAAATTGTTCGTTCATTAATGCCAGAAAATGCAATCTTTGACCCAATATGATATGTATCGAAACCAACATTGGGAACATTAAACCATTCCCCTAATAAAGCGCTGTTAAATTCAATTTTAACAGTTTTAACAACACTAGAACACATTCCGCCATCATTAGAGAAATTTACAATAAATTCTCTCATTAGGTTTGGAAAAATCAAATTGCAACTGTAGTTTGACATCAATGATTCCCATTCTTGAAACTTTAAAATGTCATGCAATCTAGGAAAGTTAGTAGAATCATACCAATATTTATCCAACCCGAACCCTACAGTCATCTCCTTTGAAACTTCTTCTGCGCTGTTTGGATCAACATGCTTCGATCGCTTAACTACTCTAGAAGATGAACCACCTGTTGACATTTTTCTTTTGGTACTAGTGGGTTCAGTGGAGTGTTTTGGTGATTCTTGTGTGGTTTCAGTTGGTGTGGGTGGTGCATCCTGCAGTAATGGTGGTGGAAGAACTACTCTTAGTGGTTTTGGTTGATCGGGCATACAGGATTTGGGAGTTTTCTTGCCTGATTTAGAGGATTTGGGGGTTTTCATTTTTGAATTTTTTTTGAAGGTTTTGAGCGAGAAGGAAGGACGGTTTCTTGGGGGATTGAGAGAAGGTTTGGGAAGGTAATGGGTAATGACATGAAGCAGGGGTTTTTAAATGATTGAAGTGACGGTTACTCCTCCAAGTCCCATCTCTTTATTGCCTTAGCATTACTTGAGTGAAGAAGAATCGTTTTCCCAAAACTCTCAATTCCATCTCTTTATTGGCCGTACAAAAAAAATGTGAAATATGAATAAAATATGAAATAAGAAATTTAAAAAAAATTAATTATGATTTTATGAAATATTAACAATATATTATGATATTATGATATTATGAAATATTATGAAGAAAATAATGAACATATTGCTTTGGTCTGATTGAATTAACAACATGCAAACGTAAAAACATTCATAGTACTAACTTTATTACGTGTTTACCTGATCCATGCAATAATTGATTTTCAATCAAGATTTTGAGATTGATTCCTGACCTTTTCATTTTCATGATGCTTCAATGGGAAATATATGCAACTAACTTTTGTGGAGCTTGATCATACCAAGTTCCAATCTCATCTTTTCATATTGTTCCCTAGGAAGTGGTTTGGTCAGAATATCTGCAACTTGTTCATTTGTGTTAACATGCTTCAGTACAATATTTTTGTGTTCTACGTTATCCTTAAGAAAATGATGTCTAATATGTATATGTTTAGCACGTGAATGATGCACTGGATCTTTAGATATACATATGGCACTAGTATTATCACAATAAATAGGAATGCATTCAACTTTGATACCAAAATCTCTAAGTTGCTGTTTTATCCAAAGCATTTGGGAACAGCAAGCTGCTGCTGCTACGTATTCAGCTTCTGCAGTGGATAATGCAACTGTGTTTTGTTTCTTGGAACTCCATAAAACTAAACATGAGCCAAGATATTGTACCATACCTGATGTACTTTTTCTATTAACAAGATCACCTGCATAATCTGCATCACTAAAACCTTTTAAATCATAAACATCACTTTTAGGATAATATAGGGACAAGTCGTCTGTTCCCTTCAAATATCTCAAAATACGTTTGACTGCAGTGAGATGTGATTCTTTAGGATTTGATTGAAATCTAGCACATATACCAACACTAAAAGAAATGTCAGGTCTACTTGCAGTTAGATACAATAAAGAACCTATCATGCCTCTATACATTGTTTGATCTACGTTAGTTCCATTTAGGTCTTCATCTAGTCTAACATTGGTAGCCATAGGTGTATGATTGGTTTTTGCATTATTTAGTCCATATTTCTTAAGAAGTTCTTTGATGTATTTTTGTTGATGAATAAAGATACCATTTTCAGTTTGTTTAATTTGCAAACCAAGAAAGAAATTTAATTCTCCCATCATGCTCATTTCAAATTCTGTACCCATAAGGTTAGCAAATTCTTTACATAACAGATCATTAGTAGCACCAAAAATAATATCATCAACATAAATTTGAACAACCAAAATATTAGAACCTTTATTCTTAAAGAACAAGGTTTTGTCGATTTTTCCTCTTACAAAGTTATTTTGAATCAAAAACTTTGAAAGTCTTTCGTACCATTGCCTAGGAGCTTGCTTCAAGCCATATAGGGCTTTGTCAAGCTTGTAGACATGATTAGGACAAGAGGTATTCTCAAAACCTGAGGATTGTTCCACAAAAACTTCTTCATCAAGATAACCATTCAAAAAAGCACATTTCACATCCATTTGATATAGTTTAAAATTCATAAATGCAGCAAAAGAAATTAAGATTCGGATAGCCTCTAACCTTGCTACTGGAGCAAAAGTCTCAGTGTAATCAATACCTTCTTGTTGATTATAACCTTTAACCACAAGTCTAGCTTTATTTCTAACAATTATTCCATGCTCATCAAGCTTGTTCCGAAATACCCATTTCAAACCAATAACTTTCTTGTTTTTCGGTTTGGGTTCCAAGTGCCACACTTTATTTCTTTCAAACTCATTTAATTCATCTTGCATGGCAACTATCCAATCGGAATCCTTCAAAGCTTCCTCGTGATTTTTTGGTTCAAGTGATGATAGGAACGCAAAGTGTGCACAAAAGTTTCTCAATTGAGATCTAGTTTGTGTTCTCTTATTTATATCACTTATAATTGAATCAAGAGGATGATATCTTTGATACTTCCAAGGTTTAGGCACAAATTCTCTTGAAGGAACAGTAGCATGTTCTTGTTCAGCAACTTGATTGACATTCTGTTCAGCTACTGGATCATTTTGCTCATCTGTGGGAATAGCTGGATTGGGAACAGTCTGTTGGTCCTGTTGTGCTGGCAGTTCCTGAACTTGGTCAGTTTCTTCTGCCTCTTCTTGTATCGACTGTTCACTTGCTGTTCCTTGATCTTGCACTTTGATTCCTTCATCTTCATCTTCCAAATTTGCAAGACCTATTTTAATATTACTTGTTTCCTGTTCACTTGTTGAAAAGTTAGTTTCATCAAAGATTATGTGAACAGACTCCTCTACACTCATTGTTCTCTTATTATAAACTCTGTAAGCTTTGCTTTGTGATGAATAACCTAGAAATACTGCCTCATCACTTCTTTCATCAAATTTACCTATGTTTCGTTTTCCATTCACATGAACAAAACATTTGCATCCAAATATACGAAAATAGGAAATATTTGGTTTAACACCTTTGAGCAATTCATAGGGTGTCTTTGAAGTGATTGGTCTAATTAGTACACGATTCAATGTATAGCATGCAGTATTAACGGCTTCTGCCCAAAAATTCCTAGGTAGACCACTAGCAATCAACATGGTCCTAGCCATTTCTTCTAAGGTCCTATTTTTCCTTTCTACCACTCCATTTTGTTGTGGTGTTCTAGGTGCGGAAAAATTGTGATTTATACCATGTTCATTGCAATAATTCATGAAGTTTGAATTTTCAAATTCTTTCCCATGATCAGACCTAATGTGAACAATTTGATTATTGGTAGATTTTTGTGTTTTATTAGCAAAGGAAACAAACTCATCAAAAGCTTCATCTTTGCTTGCCAAAAATAAGGTCCACGTGAATCTACTATAATCATCAACAACAACAAACACATACTTTTTGCCACTACGGCTTTGTGTTCTCATTGGTCCACATAAATCCATATGAATTAATTCTAATGGTCTAGTGGTAGTCACAACGTTCTTTGATTTAAAGGATGACCGCACTTGTTTTCCTTTAGCACAAGGATCACAAATTTCATTTTTAAGGAATTTTATTGCAGGTAATCCTCTTACTAGGTCTTTTGATCTTAAAGTGTTAATCAATGAATAACTAGCATGACCTAGACGCTTGTGCCAAAGAAGTGGGTCTTCTTCAATAACACTTAAACACGTTAGACTGTTTCTGGGAACAGTGTCCAGGTCCACCACATAGGTGTTCCCTTTTCTGATTCCCTCCAGCACAGGGTCTCCTGTACTGTTCCTAGAAAATATGCATTTTTCAGAACTAAACTTAACAGAGTTACCTTTGTCGCAAAATTGAGAAATACTTAACAAATTGTGTCTTAAATTCTCGACTAAAAATACATTATCAATGGCATGGGAACTAGACCTTCCAACCTTTCCTTTGGCGATTATCTCACCCTTCATATTGTCACCGAAGGTTACTGTTCCCCCATCATAGGCTTCAAGTGAGAGAAATTTAGATTTATCACCCGTCATGTGCTTGGAACACCCACTGTCGAGATACCATGAGTTGTTCCCCCCTCACTTGAACCTCTTTTTCCTTAGACTCTTCATGAGATGCCATGAGACACAGATTTGCGGTTTCTTCCTCTATTGGCGCTTCAGTTTCAGCTTCGCTTTCACTAGTACCTTCATGGGTAACTTCCAGCAGGTCCCAAATCTGCTTGGCAGTTTTGCAACCCATAATACGATTGTGTTCATTGGGTCCAAGACCACAGTGAAGCAATTTGATAGCAAGAGCGTTCATCTCCATCTTTTGAAAATCTTCTTTTTCATATTGGAACAATTTCATTGTTGGAGTTGATGGTCGTCACCTCAAAGTCTCCAATTTCAATGACTCTCCAAACTTGATAGTTTTCGGCCTTTATGAAGATTTCCATTCTATTTTTCCTGTAAGTATAGAATTTCCCATCGAACATGGGTGGCCTTTGTGTGGAGTACCCCTCTTCCATACGCTCGTTCATCTTCAACATCTTTCCAGGGAACAGGATACTGCTCTCAGGGTTTCCTGATTAAATGAGGAACAGGGCTCTGATACCAATTGTAGGAATGCTAATAGATGATCGAATGCAACAAGAGGGGGGGGGGGGGTGAATTGTTGTGTTGTTAGTTTAAGATTTTTTGCTCAACTTTTTGCGGAATTGTATCAAGTAAAGAACAAAACTTAAACTTAAAAACGAAAAGAATAATAAAAGGAGACAAGGATTTTTACGTGGAAACCTTCTTGGCCTAATAAGAAGGAAAAACCACGACCCCCCGGGATTTCAAAATTCTCACTATG
>NC_080047.1:27458373-27465873 GCF_026212465.1 Amaranthus tricolor
TCCACGATGCTAATCTGCTTTCAATATTTCTAAGAACCGGTTTCCATGCAGAGCATTTGTTGTAGTGTACACCGAGGGGGAAGCCAAGATAATTGAAGGGGGGAACTGAGAACAAACAGCCTACATCATTTGCAATATTTGTGACCCAAGAGTGATCATCTCTCCTCCATGGTATAAACGCTGACTTGTTATAGTTAAGCGTGAGACCCGACATCAAGGCGAATATATCCAGAATTCTAAAATAATTTGTGATGCATACATGATTTTTCGGAGCAAAAATAAGCATATCATCAGCAAATTGGAGATGTTTTAGACTAACCTTTGACTTCCCTATGCTAACTGCCTCAATCATGTTCATTTCATGTGCTTTCTGTAGAAAATGGACAAGAGCTTCGCTAACTAGTATGAAAAGATATGGAGATAGTGGGTCACCCTGTCTGAGGCCTTTCTCCATTTTGAACGGGCGGAGGGGGGAGCCGTTTAGGAGAATAGACATTGAGGCTGAGGAGACACATTCCATAATCCATGAAATCCATTTTCGGCCAAATCCTAGCTTTTCCATTACCTGCTTAAGGAAAACCCAGTTGACAGAATCATAAGCAGCTTTGAAATCAAGTTTAACTAACGTACCTGGGATTTTTTTCTTTTTTAACCAGCGAATAGATTCATTTGCAATGAGCACGCCATCTAGAATTTGCCTATTCCTGACAAAAGCACTCTGTGATTCATGTATGAGAGGGGCTATGACTTCCTTGAGGCGGGAGGAAAGGATTTTTGCAATGATTTTATATATGGAGCCCACCATACTAATTGGCCTGAAGTCTTCAATGGTTATTGGGGAATCCACCTTTGGAATCAATGTAACCCAGGTGATGTTCAAGTGTTTCAGCGATCCCCCATAAGTGAAGAAGTTTGTAACTGTTTCGACTATTTCTTCCTTGATTTCATCCCACATTTCTCTGATAAATTTGAAGTTGAATCCATCATAACCTGGAGCCTTGTCAACTCCACATGCCCAGACAGCCTTCTCAACTTCTTCGGTAGACGGGATTACCTCAAGTCTAAGTGCCTGTGCGGCTGAGAGTTTGGGGTGGCTGTCCATGCTAAATTCAAAATGTGGGCTCGCTTCCTGGGCAAAACGATTTTCAAAGAAACTCCTAATTTCTTGTCTGAGGTTCTGAATCCCAACAATTCTCCTACCATTGATTTCTATCTGGCTGATTTCCTTCCTTTTTTTTTTGAACATGGTTGCAGCATGGAAGAACTTTGTGTTGTGGTCCTTTGCCTTGAAGCCATATGTTCTTGCTCTTTGCCTCCAGATTCTCTCCCTTCTAATGAGCCATTGGTGGAGGACACTAGTTGCAGCGTTCAGTCTAGCCACTTCCATATTCTCAAGCGTTCTCCCCTCACTTTCCCTTTCAAGGTCATGTATCACCTTTTCAAGATCAGCAATTCTGTTGTCCATGTGATCAAAATTTTCCCTGCGCCAAGTTCGAATGGTGGTTTTCAAGATCTTTAACTTGGTGTGTAGAGGCACATTAGGGGCTCTATGCCATTCATCGATAATGAAATTTTTGAAATTCGGGTGTAGGAACCATGCATCATAGCATCTGAACGGTTTGGGGCCCCAGTTATTGCACACTTCGAGCTGTAGAAGTATAGGATTATGGTCTGAGAAGCTTCTACTAAGGCCCACCAAGTTCATATTCGGAAATCTTGTCAACCATTCATTATGACATAAGGCTCTATCCAGTCTGCTTTTGGATTCGTTCCTTCTCCAGGTAAATCTCACCCCATGAAGCGGAATGTCAAGCAATCTTAAGTCATTGATCCACTCTGAGAAGTCTCTCATACTACGGATACATGTGACGGCTCCTGTTCTTTCCCCTGAATGTATTGTAACATTAAAGTCGCCAAGTACCAGAATGGGTTTGTTGACATTACCCGCCTTCACTTTGAGTTCCTCAAACATAGCCAGTCTACTTAATCTATCATTATGCCCGTAGATTACCCCAATGCAGCACTCAAAATTGTCATTATTGATTCGCCCTTCAATGAGGATCCATCTACCTCCCATATGTTTGGCTGAGGCCTGGAAGCTTTGTTTGTCCCATACGGCAATAAGTCCACCCCCATGTGTGTCAGAGGCAAATATCTCACAGTAATCATATTCATCATGCCCCCATAACCTTTTTAATCTAGGCTGAAAGGGTTTTCGATGTTTTGTTTCTACTAGGCCCATAAAAGACACCTTTTTCTTCTTGACAAGACGTCTAATTGATAACGATTTTTCCCCTTTGCCTATTCCTCGAATGTTCCAGAGTAGACAATTCATAATATTAATCTAGCCTAATTCACCAAGTGGGAGGGGTGTGTACGAAACTTCAATCTCCTTCTCCTTCCAAGGTCAAGATCCTTTTTGAATTTCTAAGCCCCTCAAGTACAGCTTCTTCCTCATAGGATGAGATACCTAAGAGTTGCGCAGTTTCCCAAGTTTTTTCTGCTTCAAGAGAGCCATTTGACTGAGTTGCAAGGGGTATCTGTGGGGGGAAGAGTTTTCTAGGGCGACCTCTAGGTCTCGAAGATGTGGCTTTCGGCGTAGTGTTGGACACTGGGGGTCTTAGGTATGGATAAGGGTTTAAGTTTGTAGCTGACACCCAACGTATATTCTCATCCAATATCATGGGATCAGTCCAACCGTGTTCTTCCCTGTTCTTCGGGCGATCAGACAATTCCTGCATCAACGGATCAGAAAACGAAAGGGATTGTGTGCTATTCTTTGAATTGTTCAAAGCTCCACTCCTATCATAATTTACATGTATTGGGGTCGGGGAGAACAGAGCCTCCGTGTCACAGTCACCACTTCCTCCATAATAGCCCGATAGTTCTTTCACCCAAACATCACAAGTAGTATGTTCACAAAGCAGTTTTATTCTATTGTCAATCCTATTTTGTGCCTTTGTTCTCAACAATATTCGGGCACTAGTAATGCTACGAATACCCTGCACTATGTTATGAATATTCAAGACAGGACCCCATTTTTCACCAATCAATGTCAAGTTTTCCTTTGAGCAGCATATGGGATGAATACCAACACACTCAACCCATACTAACCTATCATCAAAAGACTCCCCTTCCGACCACAATCTAACATCATCAAACACTTTCCACAAGGGGCTCTCCTCATTCACAGCATCAATGGAGTCATCTATGGAGTCAAAGACAATTAACAATTTAGTAGGGGATAGAGAGAGTATACCATGAATACCTTTGCACGCCGATAGTTTAGTTCTGAATTGCGGGAGGTGAAGGGTCATTGTGTTCTCAGCGATAACTGCCTTCTTCAACATCTCTGCGACGTCCATGTTTTCAGCCACATTAAGTGAGTGGATGGCTGGAATGGTGGTGGATTTATGGGTCACGATGGACTCCAGCTTCTCCACCTTCTGTTTTAGTCCCTGTGCAACGTCGAGGTAGCTGCGATTGTCTCTGAGTGCCGGGAACCATCGCTTTTGGACAGCAGCGTTCTTGTTCTTTTTCACCGGCGTCGAGGGCTTCCTTACAGGGGCACCTCCTCTTTCGTATCTGGCCATGGACACCCGAAGTTTTCTCCCCTGAACAGCAAGCCCACTTACCTTTTCAATGGCGGTTTTCGCTTCTTCTACAGTAGCGTATCTCACGAACCCGAACAAGACGTCTCTGTTTCTTCTGATTTTTGCCGATATGAAGACGTCGGCTACATTTCCCCACCGCTGAAACAGGTTTCGAAACCACGTTCTCGCCAGGCCGTTTGGTATGTTGTCGACAAAGAGGGTCGTAGTGTTGCTCTGTTTACCGGCAATGGCGCATTCGGGTTCCCGGAGTCCAGGCCTCCAGTGGAGGCTGGGTTCCCCCCGATTACCAACGAGATTTGTCATTGCCGTCATTGTAGTTCTGTTATGGACCGGAAAGGGCTGTGCTTGTGGTTGTTTTGTTGTCGGAAAAACTGGGCTGGATGTGGCATTGCTTCGAATGAAGTCTCTGAGAAGCAGAGGCTTTCTGCGTTGTGGAGCAGATGAAGAGATCTGTAGGTGCTGTTGACGGTGTCGGGGAATGTTGCCGGTAGTCGTACCGTTGTCGTTGCCCTTTGAAAATTTGAAATCCGGCTGTGATGGGACAGGAGAATGGTAGCGTGTCTGATCGCCTGCAAATCGCTTTGTGAATCGCCTTGCTCTGCTCATTGCTCTGCTTTTGTTATTATTATTATTATTATTATTATTATTATTATTATTATTATTATTATTATTATTATTATTATTGTCATTATTATTATTATTATTATTATTATTATTATTATTATTATTATTATTATTATTATTATTATTATTATTATTATTATTATTATTATTATTATTATTATTATTATTATTATTATTACTATTATTATTATTATTATTTTTCTTATTATTGTTATTATTATTATTGTTATTATTATTATTATTATTATTATTATTATTATTATTATTATTAATATTATTATTATTATTATTATTATTATTATTATTATTATTATTATTATTATTATTAACATTATTATTATTATTATTATTATTATTATTATTATTATTATTATTATTATTATTATTATTATTATTATTATTATTATTATTATTATTACTATTATTTAATATTCTTATTATTAATTTAGAAAATTAATTAAAATAATAATAATAATATAATTAATATTTTTGTTTTTAAATCATATTAATTGATAATGATTATTTTTATAATTATTGTTAGTATTATTATTATTGTTGTTGTTATTATTATTATTATTATTATTATTATTATTATTATTATTATTATTATTATTATTATTATTATTATTATTGTTGATGTTATTATTTGTTTTATTATTATTGGTTTTCTTTTTTTTTTAAATGTTATTATCATTATTAGTATTGTTTTTTTATTTATTCTTTTAATACTATTATTATTATTATTATTATTATTATTATTATTATTATTATTATTATTATTATTATTATTATTATTATTATTTATTATTATTATTATTTATATTATTATTATTATTATTATTTTTATTATTATTATTATTATTATTATTATTATTATTATTATTATTATTATTATTATTATTATTATTATTATTATGATTATTATTATTATTATTATTATTATTATTATTATTATTATTATTATTATTATCATTATTATTATTATTATTATTTTTTTTTTTTTTTTTGAGAAATAAGATTTTATTTCATCAAGAATCAAAACAGTTACAAGAACCTTGAGCAAAATGATGCAAATCCATCATGAGCATAAACTATGGCCACCTTCTAGGAAGGGTTCTAAAGCAATGCTAAATCATTTGTAGCATCATTCCAAAAAGAAATTACAAGGCTTTGAGCCAATCTATATGTCTATTGTTAGCATTACACAATTGGAGCATTCTATTCTTCACAATCCACTTAATATGATCAACCATCTGTGTTGTGGTTGTTGCGTCTTTGTGCCTCCAGATTATATCATTCCTTAGTTTCCAAACTGCATACACCGTGGCTGCAATAGCCACCAATACCGTAAGCTTCTTCAATCTTGCTCCCGTTATGTTCCATCCTTTTTGTAGAAGGTGTTGCAACGAGCGGGTCTGGAAGTTACAACCGAGCCACTGCATAACCTGTTTCAGAATCACAGCACTACAAAAGCAATTAAAGAACAGGTGATCATGAGTTTCTATATCAGTATTGCAGAGGACACAAGTAGCATCATCCACCAAATTGAAGTTAAGAAGTCTGTCTCTCGTGAAAAGCCTTTTTCTCACAGTTAGTCAAATGATGAACCGATGTTTAGGCACAGAGTACCTGCACCAAACTGGTCTGCTCCAGGGGACGCTGGTTCCAGTAGGCTGTAGTTGATTATACACACCCTTGATGCTATAATGCGTGTTGGGCTGCTGGTGAACAATGGAGATGATTTCTTCACGTAATTTACATAAACCTTTCCACACCCAACTCGCAGTGATGGGAGGTCTGTGATCCTCCCATTGTTGCTCTTTAATATACACCACATGGATCCATTTAACCCATAAATTATCCTTCTTTTGGCAAATGGACCAAATTTGTTTGCCAATAGCTGCCTTGTTCCATAACCAAATATTCCTAATATTCAGACCCCCCTCTTCTTTAGAGTGACACAGATTTTCCCAAGCAATATTTCCATGTTTAGTACTATCGCTGACTCCATGCCAAAGAAAATTTTGACACACACTATTTATTTTTGTGATGACTGTTTTCGGTAGTATAAAAATCTGAGTCCAGTACGTACAGATCGATGTAAGGATAGAATTCACTAATTGTAGTCTCCCACTGTAAGAAAGATTCCGAGAGCTCCATAGCTTGATCCTCTTACACATTTTGTCAATGAGAACTTCACACTCCTTAGGAGTGATCTTCTTGGTGTCCATTGGGACCCCAAGGTAAGTGAAAGGGAGCTTGCCTATCCTAAAACCAGAAATCTTACTAATCATCTCTTGTTCACGTGTTGTCATGCCTGCAAGATAAATCTCTGACTTTTCCGCACTAATCTGCAAGTCTGTGGTCTCTGAGAAGAGCTTAAGACCACTGATCATCATGGCAATGGAGTCAATATCACCACTACAAAAAAGTAGCATATCATCAACAAACCATAGGTTATTCAATCTGAGAGATTTGCATCTTGGGTGGAATTTAAAGCCAGGGAGATTAGCCACCTGTTGAAGAATTCTAGTTCCATATTCCATACAAAGGGTGAACAAAAGGGGGGACAGCAGGTCACCTTGTCTGAGGCCTCTTTTTGGTAGGATAAGAGGAGTAGGATTACCATTGATGAGTAAAGAATAGGCAGGAGTGGTAATGCACGTCATCACCATCTCAATAAAGTGATTAGGAAAGTGTAGATGAGCCAGCATGTCTTCAATAAAGCTCCACTCAACCGTGTCATAAGCCTTGGTAATATCAAGCTTCATGAGGCACCCTCGCTGTTTCTGACTCGGTCTATAAAGTTTGACCAAGTTCTGACAAAGGAGAACATTGTGGATAATATTCCTACCAGAAACAAACGCACCCTGATTCGAACTGATCACTGAGGGGAGAACCTTGCCAAGTTGAGAGCAGATAAGCTTGGTAATGCATTTGTAGATAACAGTACAACAAGCAATAGGTCTATATTCCTTGACTGACTTTGGAACATTCACCTTGGGAATGAGAGTAACAGCAGTTATGTTGATTTCTCTGAGCAGCTTCCTAGAACGGAAAGCATCCTGAATTGCCCATGAAACCTCATCTCCTATGATATCCCAAGAGTGTTGGAAAAAAGCACTATTGTAACCATCAAGACCGGGGGCCTTGTTTTTGTTGATCGAGAGAAAAGCTTTCTTGATATCTTCCTGTGAAAAGATACAATCAAGTAGCAAGTGTTGGTTATTCTCCAGACAGCGGCCCTGCTTGATAATATGAT
>NC_080047.1:27513373-27515873 GCF_026212465.1 Amaranthus tricolor
TAAGCGGAGTAGGATTACCATTGATGATCAAAGAATAGGCAGGAGTGGTAATGCAAGTCATCACCATCTCGATGAAATGAGTAGGGAATCCTAGATGGACGAGCATGTCCTCAATAAAGCTCCACTCTACCATGTCATAGGCCTTCGTTATATCAAGCTTCATGAGGCAGCCTCGTTGTTTCTGACTCGCTCTATAAAGTTTGACCAAGTCCTGACAGAGGAGAACATTGTGAATGATATTCCTACCAGATACGAAAGCACCCTGATTCGAACTGATAAGTGAGGGAAGGATCTTGCTAAGCTGCGAGCAAATAAGCTTGGAAATGCATTTGTAGATAACAGTACAACAAGCAATAGGTCTATAATCCTTGACAGACTTTGGAATATACACCTTGGGAATGAGAGTAACAGCAGTAATGTTGATTTCTCTGAGCAGTTTCCTAGACCGGAAAGCATCCTGAATTGCCCGTGACACCTCATCTCCTATAATATCCCAAGAGTGGTGGAAGAAGGCACTATTATAACCATCAAGACCGGGGGCCTTGTTTTTGTTGATCGAGAGAACAACACTCTTGATATCTTCCTGTGAGAACATAAAGTCAAGCAGCATATGTTGGTTGTTATCCAAGCACCGACCCTACTTAATAATGTGATCAAAGACACAACATCTGCAATCCATTGAGGAACCTAACAAGTGAGTATAATAATCAATAAAAGAGTTAGTGATGAGATTAGGAGAATCAACCCATTTGCCATCCATATCGAACAATGCTAAGGTTATTCTTTTTCCTCGCTTTGATATAATTGTGAAACAATTTGGTGTTCTCATCACCCTCTCTAAGCCAATGGAGCTTTGCTTTCTGGTGTAGGATCATCTGATAGTCACGATCGGTCTTCTGAAAGTTAACTGCTGCCATCTTTTCCACATAAGCCAAACTGGGGTCACTTGGATTTTGGTGCAAAGCTTCTTGTGCTTGAAATAGTGCGGTTTTAGCCTCCTTAAAAGCTACTGCAAGAGATGACTCAGTTCTTCCATCTAAGGCTTTAAGAAGGGGCTTCAACTTCTTCAATTTCTGAGTAATTTTAAACATTCTAGTGCCCTCGCACTTAAGGTTCCAGGCATGCTGGACTGTGTCTATGAAAAGTTCATGGGCCACCCAGTGATTATAAAATTTGAAAGGCTTAAGACCCTGGTGCACTGGCACTGTGGTGATCACCATAGGGCTATGGTCAAAATCCCCTTCTGGAGTGAAGTGAACGATAGCTTCTAGGAAGGTGCTGTCCCAGAGTTGATTGCTTAAGAATCTATCAATCTTCGATAAGACCCTGTTACCCCCATCTTGTTTGTTATTCCAGGTATAAAATCTACCCATACTTTTGACATCATGGAGCCTACATTGTTGCATGCAATAAGCCATCGGCCGAATTTCTTTTTCTCGCACAATAGAGCCAATTCTATCATCATAATGCATGATAGCGTTGAAGTCACCACCTACACACCATGGTTTGGATTGGGATGTAGCTGTATCTAAAAGAAATTTCCACAGGCTATCTCTTTTTTTAACATCATTATGGCCATACACAAAAGTACAAAGGAACTTCAATCTAGTAGCATTAACCAAAATTTCAGTATGAATCAATTGATCTGTCATATAAAGAACATCAAGAGTAAAAACATGAGGGTTCCAAGCAAGAATAATTCTACCATTATAATGATGAGAGTGATTAGAAATTAAATTCCAGTCGGGACATAAGCTAAGGTAAACATTACCAAGGGAGGCTCTCTTTACCCTAGTCTCAAGAAGGCTAAATAATTGAATATGGTGAGAGGAAACAAAATCTTTGACTTTCCTCCTTTTCTTCAAATCATTTAGCCCTCTTACATTCCAAATAGAGAAATTATCCATGCTCAGCAAGGGGATAATCCATTCCCCCATGAGCGTCATCAGTCGCAGGCATGGAAGAGCCATCCAAAGATTCAAGCTCCCCTGCATTTTCCCCTGTCAACACGGCAAATTTGTTGGTCATAGACAGGCTACCATCATTCCTAGGGTCGGTTGGCTTCTGTGGTGATGGGGGTTTTCGCTTTATAGGAGTAAAACCCTCATCATCAAGTTGATTGTCAAGTTGGTTCAGTTGCTGAGTCGGTTGCTGAGGTTGGGTCTGTTTGACCTTTGGGATCCATCGTTTAACAATGGCTGTTGTCCCTCTCCTGCAATTTTTCCCTTCATGCCCAAATCCTTTGCACCCGGTACAAACAATAGGCTTCCAATCATATTGCACAGCCTGAGTAATAGTGCTACCTTTTTCATTGATGAAAGTAATCGTATCAGGTAAGGGAGCAACCAAATCAGTTTCGACAAGAACTCGGGCATACTGCAACTTGTCCTTGTTGAGTGTTGGGTTATCTGGTTTGATAAATTTTCCCACACCACTACATATTTTAGACAAGGCCTTAACACCCCAGTATTTTAGGTCGAGTCCAGGGAGTTTGATCCAC
>NC_080047.1:27530873-27558373 GCF_026212465.1 Amaranthus tricolor
TCTTTTTTGGGTCAGCTCAATTAAAAATGGTCTCTCAAACAAACCGTCTCTCACAAAAACTGTGAAAGGTTTTATCATCTCTATCAATCCCTTCTTGCCTGCAGGTAGACGTAGTTAATGGATGGGTTCCGTCGGATGCAGGGCAGTTTATATGTAGGTCTGGTCGAATGTGGTTTGACATATTTGATTGCCTCGTTATTACCAACCCCACACAACGATGACTCGTTTAATATAACCAAGCCCACAACTAATAAGTTGACCCGCCTCATCAAACCACCTTTACATTTTGGAAATTTCTCTAACCTAAAATAAAAAAACACAAACTTATATTTAAGATGGTCTCATCGTAAGACAATTTTTAAACTGAGATAAATAAGTCAACTAAATTAATTGAAACATCCACTTTCATACAATATTCATCTTTGGTTGTTTAATGTTTAATTGTTAATTTGATATTAAAATGGAAAATTTTGATACTAAAAGGATCACTTTAGTTGTTTAAAAGAGTTATTTCAAATGTATCTCACGCAAAGTTATCAATATCGAGATTCTATTTAAAATTGATTAGAGGAGTAGGTTCGAATCTGTAAGATCAAGCCGTAGGATCATACAATCCTACAAATAACCTTAAATATGCTAAAATAATGTCAGCACTTAGCGATAATTATTCATTTTGAAAGCATAAATTTGTGGATTAATGTTTTTTTGACTTAATTTTTATAAATGCAATGAAAAACTTTCAAAAGTTTGTTTAAAATTCTAACTCGATAAAAAATTTTATTTTATTAAAATTATGATAAAAGAATATTTAAACCATATGTATGTGAACAAAATTGGTGAAAGATGATACCCTAGAAAAATAAATAATAATTGAGAGTAAATATATGAAATTAGATCGTTGCACAGTAAAATCATAAAATCATGTAATAATTGTTCCTCTTAAATTTTAATCCAACTAAATTGAAATTGAAAGTTTTTACTGATGTTGTACCTAATTTACATCGTCTAATGTTAAAACGGTTTCGTAGGAAAGTGCTAAGAAAACAGCAATAGTACACGTGAGCTTAGAGTGCAGTGGATCACAAATGGCGCTTTCGATTTTGCCAACAACCAACTACCGTGGTCTTCTTCTGCTCTCATTTCCCTCCTACTACTAGGTTAATCCCACCTATAAATCATCAATTTCTCTCACTCTCTCCACTTTCTCTAGCTTTTACAACACTTGATAATGGCGTCTTCTACTTTAGATCACAAACAACCTATTTTCTCTTCTCTCGGAAATGTATTCTATTCTTTTTTTTTTATTTTATTTTTTTTTATTTTCCTTTTCGTAATGTCAATCCTGTGAATCAGTATTCCTTATGTTTAGCTCAGTGTTGAATTGGTTTATTACACAATTTGCTACACAAAATTACGAAATCTGTTGATTTCTTCGTCTTCCAGACTGTAAATTTCTGATATTTATTTCCTGTTTGAATGTTCAGGCTTCCGGCGAATTCGATGTGGAGAAGACAGTAGAACAACCGCTAATAGATGGAGCTCACCATACCGAGAATTACTCGCTTCTATCCTGCATTTTACCGTAAGTTTAATTTCTTTAGCGACTTCCTTTTTTTTTTATTTTTTTTATAATGTAGCAAAAATGTAAAATTACTCATGTATCTTAGCTTGGCAGATGATTGCTACATTTTCCAGAATGGTTCGATAAAATTCTCACTTCATGATAGAATAAATTGTGATAGGAGTATAACTTAAGCTTAGATTTGATTTGATTGGATTGTGTTCCTTCTAAGAAGTTAAAGGGAAAATTTTATAAAATTGTTTGATCATAAGCTTGTAATTCGTCTAACTTTTAAAACATTTGACATTTTGAAGGTTTAAATACATTGTAAAGTGTAATTGATGTATTTTGAAGTAAAAAATGCCTAGTCATCAATTGAACCAATTTGAAGATTGCCAATTACTTGCTAAAATATTAGGAGTAGTTATTAATTTCTACTATTGTTTTAAAAAGATTGTTATCACCGTGCGGGTAACAATCTAGTTGAAATATAAACAAAATCATAGTCAGCTTGGTGAAATAAAAATTACAAAGTATAAATAATAGAAATATAGCATTTTGATTAATTATTAAATCTTATCCGATTAAGAATCTTTTGCAATATTATTAACATTACATAAATTTGCATTACTTGTCCAATGTTTTTCAACTCCAAAGAACTATCAACAAGCATAAAAGTAAACACATTTCAAACAAAGTAATTAAATGATATTTATTAATGTTACAAAATACTATTTATGACTATGACATCGTGATAGCATTTTGGAATGACATTTTTTTTATAAGAGACCGACACATGAATTATGATGTCAGTGGTGTTTTGCTTTAGCAATAGTTATAGATATAGATGTATAAAACCAATATGCTAGGCATGATGTTGAATTCATATCAAATTCTATTTTCATTACATCAATTATTTTGAAGTTTTACTTATGGAGAATTTTAAAATATTAACGATTAAAACCTGCAACTAAGTTTGTTTACCCAAGTTCAATATTCATTATATCAATTACTTGTTGGCGATCGAGATCAGCGCTGATTGAATTCTTGTTGAAGCATTTCAGCTGATATTCCTCGTCGATGAGAATGTTATTTCTAGGAGAGCCATATATTTTTTTGAGTTGTTTACCCAAGTCTGAAACTAAGTTTGTCAGTGTCTTCCTGCTCAACACAGCTCTTGGTATAGTGTAATCTTCATTTTGGTGGATTTTAAATGGGAACACCAACATTTTTTGACAGCTTTGTTTCTTGTAATTAAGAACTCCAAGGAGTAGCTTTAAAATTCCTTAATTTTGGTGCTAAAGGCACCCGTCATTCTTCCTGAATGTAAAGCTATAATCTTTCATCCACTTTGCAACCTCAAATGAATGATTTTCTCTATATTTAATCTCTATCTTCCCAGGTAATATAACTTACTGTGCAATAGGACACATCCCAAATAGACAATGTTGATTCTTAATATGAGGATAAAGATTGCTACTGTGCAATGAGGCACATCCTTAACCTCGTAGTATAAATTTGGTTGACTCCATTAAAATTTTACTAAGCGCTGGGCAATCCAGAAAATTAATAAAAATATAGAGGATAAATATGTAACCTTCATCCATATTACTATTATCAAAAAGAGAAGGAACGGGCTAGACTTGACGATGAACACCTCAGGAATATGAACTTCTGCCATAGGTATTCGAGTTGTTAAAGAATTTTAATTGAGTGTTCAACATGAGCTAAGCAAACCCAAAATTGACCATAATTCGCTGTTTTCAATTTGTATTCACGAGGAGATCAGTGAATCAAGTGATCCAGGAACCTCTAGATAGAGACCCACACAACTAGCAACTCAAAATCGATGTTTTAGTTATTTGTACGTTCTAAACAGTCAAAGTGTGTGTTCAAAGACCACTAAGAGTCATTATGGCACACTTGCATCTGAATGGATGGAGTGAGTGATGTGATTTGTGTGGGTATATTGTTCTGTTTCTCCATGTCTACATGGGTTGTCTTATGCACTTTAGAGTTTTTAGCATTTGTTTTAGCTAAATAACTGGATTACTGTGTGTCAAGATGTAATTTTGATTTTTGAGTACTTGGCAGTTTAAAAAGTAAAACTCTTTGGTGTACCGATGAGCTTTATAGACCTGATCCTTATATTTGATACTAATGTTGAGAATCTATTCTGTTTTGTTTATTCAGATTTTTATTCCCAGCTCTTGGAGGATTACTTTTTGGTTATGATATTGGGGCTACATCATCTGCCTCAATTTCAATTCAGGTGGGATGGTTATACAGATTGCTTTTGTCTTTTTTTTGTTCACATGCACATCGCGTTTCTTGATAACAGTTTAGATTAAAGGTATATATCATGGATACATTACGTAATTCAACATTATGCAGACAGTCTAGTTTTTCACTAAGAATATAAATTTCTTCTTATACTGGATTCCTGTTGCTCCCTCTACTTTTGAGCTTTTATGTATGCATATGATAGGTTAGCTTTAGCACTGAAATCTCTTTTCTGCTGCAGTCACCAACTTTAAGTGGAACTACATGGTATGACTTGAGTTCTGTGGAAGTTGGTCTTATTGTAAGTCCCAATTCTTCAGATTGGTTATGCTCAATACAAGGAAATTTCCGTACGGATTCTTTTATCAATTTATGGTATACATCGATATTTACAATATATGATTGGTCTTTTGCAGAGCAGCGGATCATTATATGGAGCTCTGATCGGATCTGTCTTGGCTTTTAATATAGCCGATTTTCTTGGTATGTACTTCTGTAAAGGCCATTATTTATAGGAAATCCCTTTTATCTTTATGTGATGTTATTTAGAATACATTCTATAGGGAGGAGGAAAGAGTTGATAGCAGCTAGCATATTCTATCTTGTCGGAGCTCTTATTACATCAACAGGACCTAACTTTGCAATGATGATGATAGGACGCTTTATATATGGCATTGGAATTGGACTGGTATTTATTTTGTTGTACATTTTCCCTTTTACTTTGAAGCTAAGTGTATGATGCTTCCTCTCTCTAACTCTGTTTTGCGCTCTCATAGGACATTTTTTTGAGAAGGGGATCGGGATTTCCCGTCTATTTTCTGAATATGAAAGTTTAGCTTCTCCAAAAGTGCTCTTATGAATCAAGTCTACAATCTTCTTTATTGTGCTTTCTTTAGACAACATGGAAGTGATTCACTTCAATTTTATGAATTCACTATAGGCAATGCATGCTGCTCCAATGTACATTGCTGAGACTGCTCCATCTGATGTAAGAGGTCGACTAATCTCTATGAAAGAGTTCTTCATAGTTATCGGTGTGGTTGTAAGTATTTAACTTTCATTCCTATGCTTTGTTTGGTTTAAGGTATCTTGCATACCTCCATTTTCTCAATCCTAAAAAACCCACTACAATCCTGCAACATTGCTAATATTTTCAGATCGGTTATGCCATTGGGAGCTTCTTAGTAAATGTCATTTCTGGTTGGCGTTATATGTATGCTATGAGTTCTCCCATATCAGTTATTATGGCAATTGGGATGTGGTGGCTACCAGATTCCCCTAGATGGCTACTATTGTGCGCTATACAAGGAAAGGGAGACAGGCAGCTTCTAAGAGAGAATTCCATTTCTTGCATGTGCCGTCTTAGAGGCCAACAAGTTAGTGATATAGCTGCCGAGAAAGTAGATGAGATAATTTCAGAACTTTCTCTTGCTGGTGAACTGAATGATGTGTCTACGATTGAAATGTTTAGAGGGAAATACTTGAAAGCTTTGTTTATTGGTTGCGGTTTAGTCTTGTTTCAGCAGGTAAAGGTCCTTATGATTGTATACCTGAAGCTGGCATATTCTGGATGTGTTCATGTATCTTATCCTCATGGTTTCTAGATAACAGGTCAACCAAGTGTGCTGTATTATGCTGCCTCTATCTTGCAGGTAAGAAGTTTGAGATTGGTAATTATTTTGATAAGATAATGACCTTCCGTTCTTTTCGGTTAGCTCATGTACTGTTGATCAACTATGGTGCAGAGTGCAGGATTTTCTGCTGCATCCCATGCAACACGGGTCTCTATTCTGCTTGGCTTATTTAAGGTAGACACTTTTCAGCACTGATATAAAAGTCTGCCTTCCTTTTCAGAATCTATCATCAACTGGTTGTCCTTGTTTCCCATTCACTGAACATTATGTTATTTAGGCGAAATGATTTTATCCTATCTAGGGATTGTTACTGAGCATCTCTTGCTACTCAAGACATATATCTCTTTTTATGTTATCCCACACTGATAGAGAAGTCTGCCTTCCTTTTCAGAATCTATCATCAACTGGCTGTCCTTGTTTCCCATTTACTGACCATTAATGTTATTTAGGCAAAATGTTTTTATCCTATCTAGGGATTGTTACTGAGCATCTCTTGCTACTCAAGAAATATATCTCTTTTTATGTTATCCAGAATATATAACTAGCAAATCTTGCTACATGGAGTAGTATTCTATGAGAAAGATAGCCTGCATAACTTTTTATGGTATCCTTTTAACCTTCGTGTGACCAGTTTACGTGGTTTGATAATTGCAGCTTATTTTGACCGGAATTGCTGTTTCGGTTGTTGATAAACTTGGGAGAAGACCTTTATTACTTGGTGGTGTATCTGGGATGGTAATCCTTTTGAAACTACTCTTTTTTTGTCCATGTGCATACTGTGCTTGTAAGCTGTGAGATGCAATACACTAGTAGATAGGAGCTTACTTGAGGATGCAGCTGTATTTAATAGCTGAATATTTTTCTACATTCCTGAAGGCTCTAAAGTATGTATCATTGTCGCAGGTGATCTCTTTGTTGTTTCTTGGAGCCTATTATACTTTTCTTGGTGATGAACCAGCTATAGCTGTCATTGGTTTACTCCTTTATGTTGGTTGTTATCAGGTAAGGCCAGATTTATCTTGCATATCAAGTACGAAATGCCATATCCACATGAGAATTGAGATATAGGATCTTTAGGGAAATTACCTATTAGTTCATTTTTATACATCAGCATTCCTAAATAAGATAAAAAAAAAAAAAAAAAAAGAAAAAAGAATCCCATGATCTTGAAGACCTTAACTAATCTCAACCATGATCATAAAACCCGACACCTCACCTCACCTAACTTATTCATTCGCCACTGTGGCGCTGACCATCGTTGGCCACTGTTGCGTGCTTGCTTTCCATTTCTTTTTGGTTGGGTAATTGTTCATGGCATTGAGTAGTTTGTTTGCTTTCATTTTGGTTCAATTTGGTTCAAATTGTTTTATTAGATAGGTAATTGTGCTGGGTAATTGCTTCATAATTGTTTCAATTTGTTTTCTTTTGGTAAATTTTAACGATGGTATTTCCATTATTTGCCATGCTTCAACTTTCATGTTTGATGGTAGTTGTGGTGTTGAATAATTTTTGAATGTTTTATAGTCGGAAAATAAATTAGCGAGATTCAAAATAACAAATGTGGCACTTAATGAACTTTTTGATATGATCATTTATAATCCAAAGTGTAAAATTATAAGTTTTTTTAACTTCGTTGTGTTGTGAATACCTTTATGGAGTCTGGTAATTGGCGTCTGTATGGCCATCCAAAGGATAAAACTTGCTTTAGGAGTTGCTATCCTATCTCGCACAGATGAGGACCCTTTTGAATATGTGTCTTCATAGAGAAGGCTTTTGTAAATCTTGTTGATTGGGTATTGATGTCATTTATGAATCTAGATGTTTAGAATTTGATGTCATTTTTATTAACATGTGTTTTGAATCCTTGTTTAGATGCCATTTTTATTAACATTTGGACGCCACTGTTCCAAATCATAGGGTTGGACCTTCAACATTACCTTTGTTAGCTCCCTCACAGAGTTCTCCCACACTTTTGAACCTGCTTTCTTCACTCATCTTCCGTTCTCCCCTTTCTTTACTACCCCTATTTAACTCCATATGCTTCCGCTTTCGGTTCTCATACCCAGTTCTATGTTATGGTAAACTATCCCCTGACTTATTAGACCAATCTTCTTTATCAGAGTCCTACTCCATTGTTGGTAGAACCTTCTTATACACTTATTGAACCTGTTTCTTCTGCTTCACCTGCCGCATCAATCAAAACGTGGACAATTAGCATTATTAAAACTTTAAATTAAAATTTTCTTTTTATTTAAATTGTTGACTGCGCATTTTTTTTTCTGAATTTTGCCAGTGCTCCACACATGGAAGTATTAGATATACAATTATTACTGCTCAAATTTTGCTCACATATTGTTACATTACAGTTATCATTTGGTCCGATCGGCTGGCTGATGATTTCAGAAATTTTCCCTTTGCGCATGAGAGGAAGAGGACTAAGTTTAGCTGTTCTCGTCAATTTTGGGGCAAATGCTCTTGTTACTTTTGCGTTTTCTCCGATACAGGTATCCCCCTCATTCACTCTTCTTTTGATTTTGAATCTACGTTACTCGTCATTTTGAGAAATAAAAAGGACCTTTACGAGTTAATTCATATCTCCTTTCCAACTAAATTATCAGGAGGGGTAAGAGGATGAACCATTAATAACCTGACTTCCATATTACAGGATCTCATTGGAGCTGGAAATGTGTTCTATATTTTTGGTGGCATAGCTGTCGTTTCACTCGTATTCATATTCTTTATAATACCAGAAACCAAAGGGCTGACTCTGGAGGAAATTGAGGCCAAACTATTGTAACTTCTAAAACTTCAGAACTCATGTATAGAAAGTTCTAGAAGTATATTGGTAGCATTACCCTTTTATTTTAATGGTGCAGTCTGCATTGCATGAACTCGTAAAACAAGGCTTAAACTTATATTTATTTTTTGCCTGTATTTTTTCACATTAATAAATTAAATTTTCTGCAGCTGTATAATGAGTTACCAAAAATCTCTACAAGAACAATTACCATTACTGAAATGGTGAAAACGATTTAAGTCCCTGACTATGATTTCTCTATTTGTAATCTTCGATGCCATCTTCATAAAATTATGACAATCACCGCAAATCCTTAAATTCTTCATTATCCTAACAGGTGCACCAAGAGGCAAGCTGATGATTCCGAAAGCAAAAGCAAGCTTCTCGCTATGATGCCTCAGTAACATTTCTTTCTTGCTTTCATCCACATCATGAAAGTCGAGCTCTATCTGAACTTTATAATCTAACTTCTTCATATCTTCTATTAACTCGTCTACCTTTGAATAAATTTCGGCAATTTGAGGATGTTCTCTTTCTCCGACCATAAAACAATGAACCCTATGTTTGATCTCGATCCAACTTTGACCTCTATCCTTTGTGGCAACACTGTCCTTGAGTAACTGACGCGATTCAGCAACTTTTTCCCAGTTCTTTTTGGCTGCATAAATATAGGAAAGCAAGACATGATTTCCACCATTGTTGGGTTCAAGCTCAAATAAATGCTTAGCAGCAATCTCACCCAGCTCAAGGTTCTTGAAATTTCTACAAGATGCCAGCAGGGAACCCCACATAGAAGCAGTTGCTTCAAATGGCATCGTCTTTATCACATCATATGCTTCTTTGATTAATCCTGCACGACCGAGAATATCCACCAAGCAAGAATAATGGAGAATATTGCGTCTTATAGCGTGTTTTTCAAACATAAGATTGAAATACTTCCGTCCCTCTTCAACTAAGCCCATATGGCCACACGCAGATAAAACCGAGAGATAGGTCACTTCATTCGGAGAGAAACCTGTCTGCTGCATCTTCTCAAACAGAATCATTGCTTCTAAGCATCGACCATGTTTAGAGAAACCGGAGATCATTGCATTCCATGAAACAATGTTCTTGCTGTGTTGATCAGAAAATACAGCGTAAGCCTCTTTAACGGCTCCACATTTCGAGTACATGTCTATAAGTGAGGAGGCTACAAATATGTTCGCCCTAAAGCCATCCTTGATCAAAATGGTATGCACTTGACTCCCTTCATTTAAAGCACCTAATCCTGCACAAGCAGAGAGAATTGAAGACAGAGTAAACTGGTTTTGCTCCAACCCCACAATTTGACCTCTATGAAACAACCTGAAAGCCTCTTCATAGAGCTCATTTCGTACATAACCCGCGACCATTGAACTCCATGTAACATCACTCTTTTCCTCTAAGCTCTCGAAAACCCATGATGCCTCTTGCATGAAATTGCATTTTGAGTAAACGTCAAGCAACGCAGTCCCAACATACACATTTGAATTTATTGCCTTCTTAATAGCCAGTGCATGGAGTTGTTTGCACTCAAAAATAGCAGATTTGGCTGCGCAAGCACATAGGATGCTCGAGACAGTAAACTCACTAAATAGAGATTGCTCTCTTTGCATCTCTACAAAGAGGCTTAAGGCTTCATCTGCCTTTCCATTCTGGTTGTACGCTCCAATTATAGTGTTCCAAGAAACCAAGCTTCTTTCAGGCATTTTATCGAACACCTGACGAGCAATGTCAAGAAGACCACATTTACAATACATATTGATGAGCATATTTGATGTTAAAGTGTCAAACCATAAACCAGCTCGAATAATTTGAGCATGGCAAGCCTTTCCTTCGACTATCAAACTGTTTCTTGCACAATATTGCAACAGATTTTGCAAGTGCATAGCCATTGGAGAAGAGCCTAGCTGCTTGGTTGCACGACCCAAAAATCTTCATATCTTTCACACACAGGATAATCTAGTAGTAGTAGCAGCACAATCCTGAGATATGCTAATCATAATAAAGTGTTGATTATGCCTCAGCCTAACAATTTCAGCAATGGTAACATTTTGGCGCAACTACGCCAAGGATCTTGTATTTGCTAGAGGTATATGGTAATAAATTAGAAAGCGAGGTGGTTTGTTCTTAACCAAATCGTGTAAATCAAATCGCCGTCAATTGAGAAAAAAATAAACTTCGATGAAGTACTTCATCTTGCTCCATAACACGTTATTTATAGGTATTTTCTAGGGGTGTTTATTTGGGTTAGAGGTTTGATAAATTTCAGGTAATCAGTTTTGTTTTGTGCACCTTTTGTGTTTTTATATAGTTTGTTGCTTATGGCTTTTTAAAATGTCTCTTTTGTAATCATTTTATATACTAAAGCAAAGACCATCTAATGACATGTGTTAGCCTTTTATAAAAAAAGTTTTCGCTCAAATTAACTTCTTATATACACTTTCTTATGACTTTATTGTAGCTTTCACGACAAGATTACTATACGTTAATGCATGCTATTGCAATAAGTTTGACTATTAATTTTGTCTATTTAGGAGATTTATATCTTTATATGTGTTTGAATATTATATGTGATTTCAATAAGATTGAAAACAAAATTTATTTTTTTTCTATTATATGCGTTGGAATATTATATATGATTTTAATTTGATTGAAAATAAAATTTCTTTTTAAGGTTTATCTTTTATATTAATACAAAATATTGTGATATTTTCTACCTCTAAATTGAGCATGCCTCTCTACTTATACTGTATATTATTAGTCGTCATTCTATATACTACAATGTTTACTAAATGAGGTGGATAAATCACTTTATCGAGTAAGTGGCTGATTGCAAAAATAATTGTCTTGTATTGTGAAGCAAAAGACAAAAGAGGTCAAACAAAAATAAATAAACTTATTAAAAATGAAATGGGTAGCTCAAAGGTTTAAAGCTATTCAAATGAGGTGAGCAGCAAAGTGAAGGTGTATAAAGTGTCGTCATTTGCAAGATTATGAATTTCATACATCATTACTATTTATCAACACTCAGAAATAAATGTTGCATTCAAAAGAAAAGTCATCCGAGAAAAGAGAAAGACAAATGAGATAAAATTGTAATTTCATAATTTTGCTATGTTTGAAATTCTCACTACAACAAATTTAACTTTCGCAATATTTGATTTAGGCATTAAAAAAAGCCCCTGATTTATATTTTTAGTCGAATAATTATTAGTTTATATTTTAAGTTCCACTACAAAGTGATTTAGCGACACTCAATTTAATCTTTAGTGGCATATGTAATTGTTACTATAGTCTATCGTGACATTTATAAAAATGTCACTAGATCCTATGTCGCGAAAAGCTTTAGGAGTTTAAGGTATCTCAAGGAGAGCTTTTATTAAAAGATAAGTTAGAAATTGGTAAGAAATGATTTTATGTTTGAACGTCGAAATGAGAGAGAAGCTTTGTATTTTGGGTTCTTCAAAAATATATTTTCTTTATCTTACAAGTACTCTTTATTTTTCATTTTGGGTTTGATCCACAAAGAAAAAAAAGCATGTCTCTATGCATTTTTCTTGTGTATCTACTTTATTACATAGGTTGGAGTTTTTGTAGTCTATTTTATTTTAGATAAGATAAATTTTTGTATATTATGTTTAATACGGGTAACTATTATGGCAAATGTACATTTAACATATAGTGATTATTAAATGGCTCGTTCTTAGCACGAGTAATCAACAATTATGTTCTAATGATGTATAAATATTGTTATTTATTATTCAATTTTCTTTATTGTGATTTTTTAAAAATTATTATTCATAGTTCTCTTTCTTAACTTTTATTTAATCTGTTTATAATGATTATATTATTTATGTATAATAATTTATAAATGTCTCATGCTTTAGCACGGGTGATCACCTAGTATCCATCTAAAACATACTTTTCAGTTAAATTTATTATTCAATAAAATAATATATTTACTATTTAAAATTTATATATTTTTTTAAAATTTCCATGAACATTCCTTGTGGGATCAACTTTAAGTAACGAAGCGAATGCAATTTATTTCTTGCTCTTATATTAAAACCTATAATAAAATTAAACTACCAAAAGACACGATGTAGCACTCCTGAATGTTCGACCCCTTATACGAAATCAAAACCGCAAGGGACGAAAGAAAATTCAAATGTTTCATTAAAAAGAAAAATAAATAAAATATACCCCTTGTTACACCACTGAATTTCTAATCTCTTATACGAAATCAAAATCGCAAGAGACGAAAGGACATGCGAGTGTTCTATTTAAAGAATAAATGAATAAAGTAATACAATTAAAAGAGTAATGCAACTTCCGAGAAAGTGAGTGCCAAATTTTGCATCTCCTATGAAAGTTAGAGGTATAAAAGAGACATGGCCGACTTCTTCAAACATCATGCTAAGCATGGACCATAGTTTCCGTATAAACGTTTGAGTTTTAAAATTAAAACCATACAAACTAAAAAAGTTTCACTTTTTAGAAAAAAATTAAAATTTGGACAGGTAATACCCATCAGCCAAGACAAATGGGTGGATAGTGACACCAAAAATTCCCGCAGGTATACCAGCCTGCCCGCCCGCTTAGTTTAATATATTAATTATCACATAATAATTCTTTATTTTTTATGTTAGCTCTACATTTTCCAACTTACTTTAATTACCTAATAGTTCTTATTTCCTAATTTTCATATATTGTCTACAACTCTTAATTTCTTCCAACCCAATTCCCATTTTCCAATTCCCTACTTTTATATTAATGTAATTTGAGTATTTTGAGAGATTTTATGTAATTTGAGTATTTTGTACAATGTATCATATTATTTTAATTGTTATTAAGACTTAACTTTATTATTTGTATTGTATATTTAGATTTTATATAAGTGATACCCGCTTACCTGTGGGTCCCGGCCGCTAAGAAAACGGGCGGGTAGCGACAAAAAAGTATGCCCACAAATGTGAGCGGGGTTTTGAATATTTAAGCCCGCGGATAGATTTTTAGGACATTATCCGGTCCACTACCTGTCCAAGCCTGCCCATGAACAACTCTACTACACATAGAGCCAAAATATGTTTGTTCCACAGCACTGAATGCACGCTTAGATCCTTCGTATGCAAATTAAAAGGACTCTGTCACTGTGTCACATGCTCGATTTGTCTATGATCTCTTAGCTACTCAACGTAAGATCACCATTCAAACATATCATATTAGGGTCATCATAAAAAAGTCATAACCAAGAAAAACAAACATGTACACGTCAGCAGCTAATAACGTAATCTATAAAGCTAACAACCAAACGAACTAGTCTAACAATCACGCAAAAAGTATCAATGCTAAGTACTTCTCACTATTATGCATTTCTCAATATTCTAGAAAAGATATAAGCGATATACTTCATGATAAAAGCCAAGTAGTACGCATTGACGCCTTCCGAACGTCCTATGACACACTCAATGACGGGTCTTTGACCTTAAGGCTCGGTGGGTCTTTGAGTACTTGGCAATAGTTGATAAATATACTCTATTTTTCAAAAATAGTGAAGATACATGCAGTTGTCGACTGGTGGTTGAGCCTGTAACATATGGCAAAATATGCATTTTTAAACGCCGTCATATCTTATTAGGTGATTAAATTGGTTATATTATGTCCAAATAGAAAAGCTCACCCAAAAGACTAGCCTATTAGATGAGAGAATCTATTTGTCTATAAACCTTACACCAATTGCATACACAACCGATGTGGGACGGGTCCTATACCTTTCAATGGACCATTACAATCGACCCCTATTAGGCTAACATCCTCGTTGGGTCATGATTGCATTGGGTCATAGTTACGTTGGGTCACTGTTACGGTGGGTCACGGCTAACTATTCCAGGCCACCCACTCCGCAACCCACCCACTTTAGAGACCATCCACTCTAAATCTGGTTTTGATATTATTGTTATAGGATAAACAAGAGAGCTCACCGAAAAAACTAGTCTATTAGGTGAGAGAGCTATTTACCTATAAACCCTACACCAATTGCATACACAACCGATGTGGGAAAAGTCTCATACCTTACAATAGAGACCTTAACACTGAAAATCTCTTGAAGTGTAGTTTCCAATTCAATCGGTCTTCCATTAATAAGATCTTTGAAGTAAAATTTATGACTTCATGAGTGAAAATATATCAAATTTCAAATTAAATTCTTTGCATTATGAACGCTTTTTAGCTTTTGCCTTCACATACTTACCAAACCTCTTAAATAACGAATGGGAGGAATACCATTCGTCGACTAGTAAACCATTAACCTTGACGAGTCTTTGAGATTTCTAGCTTTTTCTTCACTTCTTTTTATTTTGCAATTTTCCCATTAATCATAAAACTCCATTTGGCCTATTTAACTTAAAATCTATTACATTACGTTACCCTAATCTTATTATGTGGCTCCCTCCTAGGGTGGAGTTTGAGGATCAGATGTACACATCTTTATCTTTATTAGTTGTTAGTAATAACACTAACAAAGAATTTGTTTCTGATTAACCAATAATTAATTACACTCCGTAAAATATCTTTAACCAACACCTTATGCATTTAAGCTAGTATTACAGACCAAATATCACAAAAAACCACCAAAACAACTAACAAAGAAAGTCAAATAGGTGCTCAGAAACACACATATGACTAATGTATGAGAGAGTGGGCAACAATTAAGGATTGAGTTCGATCCGGCTATATTTCTTTTTACATTTTCTTCTTGTTTTCCTTGGAGTTTCGCTTTTGATCCATTGAATTTGTGTAGTTTAAGTCCTTTGGTCCCCATTTCGAGGCTCAATGGTTCAAAATTGGCTTAGTATACTCTTCTAGGGAAAAGTACCTATAATAACCAAAAGAGACAATATCAAAGCATAAGATTATAGGAAACACAATAAAGCATAATTTAAAGCACTACATTAAGGGGGAATTTACACGTAAAAAATTTGACAAAGATCCATGGATTAGAGACCAATACCAAACAAGCTCTCTTGAGTACTTGTTCTCCCTTATTTTTAAGGCGTCCCAATCAAGAAGATATTAACGTTGTATTTATCGGTACTAACGATATATCCTTTATAAACAAATAGTTTGAATGAGCAACATGATTACTTATTTGCCCATTTTTGAGGCATGCAAATCAAAAAGATATTTAATGTGCTTTTTTCGGTGCTAACATTTATTTTTAACATCGGACGTTGCGAATATATTTTATGGACACAGTTGAAAAATCCAGTCAAAATGAGTACTTAATTACATGCATATTGTTAAGGTGCGAGTACACAATGACCTTTTTATCAATGCTAGCATTTTTTTAAAAAAAACAAATATCGAGATTACCCTTTATAAGCATGTTTAAAAGTTTAGTTAAAATGAGTAGTTTTTTGTCTATATTTTCCCCAATCGAGAACATGTATTTTTTTTAGCCATCATAACTATTTTTAAAAAATAATATGTAATTTTAAAACTAATTTTTAATTATATTAAAATAAATAAATATTAAAATACTAAATATAAAAATTTAAAATAAATAAAATATTAATTTTAAAGAAATTATTTATTTGTTTTTAAAATTAGGACAAAGGTCACCTAGGGTTAGTGAAAGGTAAATACTTAGTCTAATAGGTCATATTCGATCAACGCTAATGGAATCCGACAATTTCGTAATAATGCCTACGTGCGTTTATTTTTTATGTAAAGTATTTGGCAAAAAATTAAGACTGCGGTTGTAATTTAAAAAATCAAGTGAGTTCACAGATATTTTTGATAAAAGATTCGTATGATTTTCTAATATTAAGTAGGAGGAGGTTGAACGTTGTAGAAGCCTAAGATTTTACTTTATCATCAAAGTTATGTGATGCCTAAACCTAAAAGTGGAACATCTATTTTTAAAAATAAATCCGTATTAAATACATTTCTAACTATACCTTGCTTGTCTCACTTTTTTAATAAACCCTTCATTTATTATGAGTCACCCCACATCCTAGTTTCTTTTATTTAGCAGGGATTTTATTATCAAAAAAAAAAAATACAAAACTTATAAGGGGTGAGAAATAAACCATCGATGAACACTTTTTCAAGTTCTAAAAGTTAAAATATGAATAGATATCATAAGCGAGGGCTAAAATTGACTTTCTTTCCAAGTCAAGCCCAATCGAAAAATCCTAAAACTACGACCAAAAAAGCACAGTCAAAAAACAATAAACTCAAACAAGGGCACAAATCTTTGTTGTAATCCTTAATAGTTTAATCTTGTGTTATTTGATTGTTGTTTGTAATCATCAATAATATCTCTACTTTTTCTCCAACCGCTATAATCGTACAAATAATTATTAGATTATTGTGCATGTGATCTCTTACTTGCCACTAATACTAGTTGTTAGAAACCAACTATTGTGAATAAGATCTTGATGTTTCCAATGATCCCTAGTAACTTCTATGAACAGTAGATTTTAATGTTATTACTTCAAATGAAAATTATTTTTTGGTGGTTATAATTTATAGGTTTGACATTTTATTTATCTTTTAAAGATTCCACTTCTGCATTACTTTTTCTTTTATAGAACTCACTAATATCTTTTGAGAATGTTTGGTTCTTAGCTTTTTACTTAATTTTTTGGTTGACTTTTGGCTTTTGGTTTGTTAGTTGGTCAAACAGTCAAAAAAGTATTTGGTAAATGGCTTTTAAAATAGCTGAAACGCTGGCTTCTAAGCCAAAATGAAAAAATTGCTCCAGCTAACGTTTTTGGTTGACTTTTGGCTTGTAGACCCACTTTTTCTCTAATAAATAACCAACATCTAATACTCAAATTTACCAAACATCTCGACAAAGAACTAAGTTTTTCAGCTAACTTAAAAGCCAATAAAATAGCCAACATTTTCAGCTGGTCAAACAAGCCAACTAAAAAAGCCAACAGTCAATTGTCAAACACCCCTTTATCTATTGTAGTATGTTATTTCAAAAAAGTGCCAAGTGTTTAATTACAATTAGTTTTTATTTATTAACATAAAAAAAAGAAAATTTAAACCAAAAAGATAATAAAAATCTTTGTAAAAATTTTTGGATAAAAATTAATAAATAAATAAGCCACCTAAGCATTATCCTCCAGCCTCCCTTTCTCGATAAATTTCTCCTTTCCTCTTTCCTTCCCCGCACCACCCATTCTCCTTCCTTTAGTTTTGGAGTATTATATCGCCCCCCTATCTTAATAAAATAACGAAAATATGTCTGGACTTAAAATTTTTTTAACACACTTAAATCTCACTTAATATCACTATTATCACTTTAAAAACATTAAATGAAAAGTTTAAAAAAGGAGATAACATTTTTTGTTGAACAAATTTCTAAGGTAAATTTGTCCCACCATTTAATTTTGAATTCTCTTATTAATGAATATGGATATGGACGTGGAAGGTGTTGTTTGAGACAGTAACTCCAACATAGAATCCATGGAATTTTAAATTCTGCATGAAACATGACTGGAGTTTCATAAGCTTGATAATTTGAATTGGCAACAAAAGTTGTGAAACCCTCATTGCATTCTTTTGGATAAATTTGAGGAGTTGGTCCAAATAAATACCACCAATGATAAAACCACATAGGATATTTCTTTGGACAATATTTGTCAAATATAAAAAACCATGAATGATCAAATGGTCTGAATAAAAATGCTCTATACCAGGCCATTTTGTAATCATAGTATGAGTAATTTTGAGGGAAAAATCTTTTTGAAAAAATTCGTTCTGCATAAGGGTCTCCCCATTCTACAGACGAAATAATTTTCTTAAAAATACATTTTGAATAAATTATTTTTTCTGAAGAATCCTTGATATGTTGGATTTCAACAGAGTTTGAATCTACTAAAATAAATTCATAAAACCTTTGAGTTTTAAAACGATTTTCTGGTATCCATTCGCAACCTTTTGGAAAAGTTTTTTGATTGATGGAATTAATAATTTGTGGGCTTTGAGGAATTGTAAAATTAGTGAGATATACATTTTCTATTTCGGTTTTTGTAATGTATGTAGATTTGGTAAAGCTTTGTGTTGGTATTTTTGTAGTTGGTTCTTTTTGTTTTGAATTTGGAATAATATTTTGTGAAGTAGGCTCTTGAACAATTTGTGAATATGGAAGTGGGGGAAAATCATTTAGTTGAGTAAATTTGTTTGAAATGGATAGGGTAGTTTGAAGATTTTTGGAGGATGAAAATTTATTTTGTTCTGTTTTGTTTGGTTTTGGATCTGGTTCCATTTCGTAATCATCTGAACTCTGGAACCCTTTGAGTTTTTCTTGCTGATCCTTCTTCCTTGGCATTATGATGTCCCTGTAGAAATTCTCTGGTTAAGAAATCAGGGAGAGAGTTACTTTCGCCTCTTATATGCTCTATTTGAAAATCAAATACTGATAAAATTGCTTGCCATCTTGCAAAAATTTGTTTAGAAACAATGTTTTTGACATCCTTTTCTAGAACCTCTTTTGCAGATTTGCAGTCGATCCTTATCAAAAAAATTTTGTTGTAAAGATCATCTTGAAATTTTGAAACGCATAGTACTATAGATAAAATTTCCTTTTTAATGGTAGAATAATTTTTTTGAGGTCCGAGCCAGAGACCTGAATGAAATCTAACTAATTGTTCTTTTGTATCTATTCTTTGTTTTAATACGCCACCATATCCTATTTCTGATGCATCTGTTTCTACTATCATGAATGCAGATGGATCTGGAATGCCTAGACATGAAAGTGATTTGATTTTTTGTTTTAATTCAATAATAGTCTTAGTATGAATTTCTGACCAAGGAGGCGGATTTTTTTGAAGTCTTTGAAAGAGGGGCATGCAAATTTGTCTGAGCTTTGGGAAAAAATCTGATATATAATTTAGACATCCCAAAAATCTTTGTAACTGGGTTTTGTCTTTAATTTCGTTAGGGAATTTTTCTGCAAATTCTAAAGACCTTGTAATTGGCTTGATTGTTCCTTTATAAATGTCATGTCCCAAAAATCTAATTTTTGTTTGAAATAATTTCATTTTAGTGGCAGAAACTACTAAACCATTTTTTTCAACAGTGTTTAGAAATATATGTAAATGTTTGAAATGTTGATCAATATCATGAGAAAAAATTAAAACATCATCTATATAAACAATTATGAATGAAGAAAATTGATTGAAAATATCATTCATTATATGTTGAAATTCAGAAGGAGCATTTTTAAGTCCAAAAGGCATTACATTCCACTCATAATGTCCAAATGGTACCGTGAATGCAGTTTTATACCTATCTTCTTTAGCAATTTGTATTTGCCAGAAACCAGATTTCATATCAAATTTTGAAAATATTTTGGCTTTATCTAAGCGATTAATTAAATCTCTTTTATTTGGGATTGGATATCTTATCCATTGAAGAACTTTGTTTAAAGGTTTGTAATTAATAACTAATCTAGGAACTCCTCTTTCTTTTTCTGCTGCATTCATAACATAAAATGCTGCACAGCTCCAAGGAGATTTGGATGGAGTTATTAATTTTTTATCTAAAAGAGTTTGAATTTCTTTCTTGCAGAATTCAAGATGCTCAGAATTCATTTGGATGGGTCTAGCTTTTGTAGGAATATTTTTTTCAGAGAAATCCTTTTCATATGGCAATGTGACAATATGCCTTTTTCTATCCCAAAAGGCATTTGGAATATCAGCACAAACTTTTGATTTAAAAATATTTTCTAAATTAAAAATTTTTTGTTGCAATTTTGATTGTTGTAATTGTTCTTCAATCCTTTGAAAAGAAATTTCTTCTTTTAAAGAGGAAATTTGAAATTCTTTTTGTTTTATTAAATTTATACTTTGTATTACTGAAGAATTTTGTAATAAATTAATATCTTTTTGTAACATGGGACTTAAAAAAGGAAATGATAATTGTTTCCCTAAAATTTTTGTATGAACACCTTTGTCATCAACCCAAAAAGGATAAATTTGTGTTAAAAAGGGAGTGCCTAATATTATTTCTTCCTTAATATCATTAATAATAATGAAAGTATTAGTAAAACTATAATTTTCATTTATGATCTTTCCTTTTGAAATTTTATATTTAATATCCATGGGTGAACTATTTGCACTATATAACCGAGTTTTTGTTTTTTCATAAAATTTGGTTGGGACTAATCCTTCCCTTAAGCAATTTTGATCCGCTCCACTATCAATTAAAGCAATATAGGTTTTTTGAAAATCTCCAATTTGAAAAGTAACTGGTGCATACCATTTTTGAAAATTAATTTTATTAATAACAGTGATAAAATCATCATCATCCTCATTAACTTTCTCTTTTCCCAAAGAAAGATTTTCTTTATAGATGGGGTTTTCTAAAATAGATAATTTTGTTTCAAGTTCGAAATCTTTGATTTCTAAATGCTTTAAACTATTTTTGATAGAAATGATGTCTTCTTTGATTTTATTTATTTCAAGTTGAAGATCTTTGACCGAAAGAGTTTGATTCTTAATAGGAATTAATTTAGAAGTCATTTCTTTGGAAGAGTATTTTTCTAATAATTTTGAAATATTGAAAGGTTCAATTTGAGGAATTAGAATACTTTCTTTGTTTCTAGAGGTAGAGGTTTCACCCAAAACCATAGTTTTGAGTTTCAAAAGGGTTTCTCTTTTGATCTCTTTATCTTGGATTTTGTCAACGAGATCAAAAAGAAATTCCACATTTTTCTCTTTATCTGTTAAAACATTAATGCATTTGATAGGAGAGGAAGAAATCGAAGATTCAGAATCAGAAGTTTGATCATTAATTTGTAAAATTTCGTCATCTTCCTTTTCTGAAGAAGAAGAAGAAGTAGACTCAAGAGTTTGTAATAATATTTTGGATATTTTATCTCCTAGCTCAGAGTCGTTAATAAATAATTCTTGAATCTTTTTCTTTGTGGTACAAGCATTTGCTTTATGCCCAGGTTTTCCACACGAATAACAAAAGATTTTGAAAGCTTTGTTTGATTTTCGGAAATTTCCGAAATTTTTCTTTCCTCGTTTCTTTCGATAATAAGAAGGATAAGAATTTTTATTTTTATCTTTTGAAAATTTAGAAAATTGTTTTTTAATTTTCTTTTTTGTAGAGGGAGCTCTAATAGCTTCCATACCAAATGCTTCACAGAAACATCCAATTTCTTTCCTAGATTGTTTCTTTTCAGAGGTATATTTGGCTTGGAGTTTGAGTTCTTCACATAAAGAAAGACCTTCCTTTTTAATGAAAGCGAATAGTCCTCCATAAGTAGTATTATTAAGAGCTTGTTCTTTATCTGTATCATGTTCAGCTATTTTTCTAAAAATTCTTTGAGCAAATAATTTTGGTAGTCCTGATATAAATTATTATATCAATATACCTTTGAATTATCAATTTCTTTTCAAAGCCAAATAGTAGTCCAAAAGGTATATTGATATAATAAAAGTTCACATAAATAATAATTTTGGTAGTCCAAAAGAAAATCTTACTAAAATTTATCATAATAAAAATTCTTTGAGCAAATAATTTTAGTTCTTATCTTTGAGCAAATAATAATAATAATAATAATAGTAGTAGTCCTGAACATAATAATAATAATAATAATAATAATAATAATAATAATAATAATAGTAATAATAATAATAATAATAATAATAATAATAATAATAATAATAATAATAATAATAATAATAATAATAATAATAATAGTAATAATAATAATAATAATAATAATAATAATAATAATATTTGGCATGCAAATGTGGATATAATAATTATCAATTTCTTTTCAAAGGTATATTTGGCTTGGAGTTTGAGTTCTTCACATAAAGAAAGACCTTCCTTTTTAATGAAAGCGAATAGTCCTCCATAAGTAGTATTATTAAGAGCTTGTTCTTTATCTGTATCATGTTCAGCTATTTTTCTAAAAATTCTTTGAGCAAATAATTTTGGTAGTCCTGATATAAATTTTTCTTTCCAAAAACTTTGATTGCAATCTTGTCTTTGTAAAACATAACTAAAGAAGGTATCTTTATACCATCTATAGTCACTTAAAGTTGGGCAACGTAAATTTTGTAAAATCGTTTCTCCAGAAGAAAGAGTTTGAGTAGGGTTACCGACAAAATGAAAGGCAATAACTATGATTAAGAAATCACAGCAGTCAGATTTTTGAAATACATTTCCTTGATCATCCATGATGTCAGTAACGTGATTCAAAATTTCTAATCTGTCTTGTAAAGTGAGAAGATTATCCCACTAGTTTTTTAATTGCCCAGTAAAACCTGATATAATAAAACCAAAAATTATTTGTTCATCTAAAGGTTTTGCCTTGTAAGCTACAATAGCCATTCCCATATTTTGAAGAGTATTAAGAATTTCATAATCAGATTTTCCATCTATGTTCCATTCATGGATCATATCTGGGGTAAAGGATTTGGAGGTAAATGTAGACCTTTCTTCATATTGAAGATCAACAGGAGTAGGCCTAGGATAATAGTTTTTTGTAGGGATATTCTTCCAAGATGATCGTATTTTATTAATTTGATGAGGATCATTATCAGATTCTTGAAATTGCTTTGCAACTTTTGAAATGATTAAAGACTCAGAATTTTCTTCATCAGAAGATATCTCTGAACTTTGATATTTACTCAAAACCTTAATATGACTTGGACTATCTGCTAATTTTTGTAAAGATTTTTGAATTTTATCTAACACTGCAGAATTAGAGTTAGAAGAAGTAAAACCATTTTTTGGAAACATTTGAGTCATAGGTATAGTTAATCCTGGTGGTTTGAAATGCGGTGCAGAAACCTTATCAGATCCTAATGATGCAATCGTATTAGGGGCTATGGATCTAGAGGTTTCTTTTTGTAAATTATCAACCTTATTTGAAAGTTGATCTACTTGTGTAGCAACGGTATGAAGGATTTGATTTGTAAAATTATTTTGATGATAAATTTTAATGATGTCTTCTACATTTGGAGTTTTATCTGTTTGATCTACTCTTCCTTCTTTAAAAGGACTAGCCTTTATTTCACGGTCATAATAGGGAAAAGTAATATTTTGTAATGGTGGATGAACTGAACTAATTGTTTGTCCATCTTTCAAAACCCAATTTTTTTGAAGTTTGGTTTGTACAAATATGTGATTTTGAGAATATGGATTAGCAATACCTTGTTTTTCACAAAACAATAAAAACCATGTAAAAAACGGGATATTAATTTGAATAGTATTCATATCTTTATACCATACATCTCTTATTGAGTCTTTAAAGGAGCGAGAAAAAGATCTAAACCAATCTCGATGTTCAGCATTGTGAGAGGAATTAAATTCATCTCTTAGATAGTTTTTATCTATTTCAAAATCTTTAGTAATTGTATTGATAGAGTCAAAATTTTGCATATCAGACATTGTGGGAGATGCAGGTCTAGATAAAGAGATTTGAGAAGTTTGAGAAGCATTTGCTTCATATTCAGGAATAGGAGATTTATATCTGACTTTGATTGGTTCAGAAATGACTGAAGTTGTTTTTTGAGGAAAAGAAAAAGATCTTCGTGGATAGTTGGAAGAAGAAGTACAAGGAGAACTAGATAATTCTCTCATAGACCCAAACCTTATAAGAACTTTATTTTCGTCTTCCTCAATGCATTCTATTTCTTGTCTTATATTTCTAGGAGGCATTGGATTTGAGAATTGAAATGTCTCAGGAATAGAAATTTGATCCCATCTCAAGGTTTTTGCTGTAGAAACTATTGATTTAGTATTCTCAGCATGAACCTCTATAAAAATAGTTTCTTCTTTTGAAGAAGCCTCATGTATGAATTTTGGATTAACTGTGGAATTCATTAATCTAAAATAAACACGGAAAACAATTGCAAATTTTCTAGCAAACTCTTTAAATTTATTATTTAAAATTTGAATATCTAAAATTAATGAAGATAAGATTAATGGGTCTTGAAGATCTACTGTAAAGTTTGGAAAACAATTGAAATATATTGGGCCATTACAGATATTAGTTTGAATCATAGCTAAAACAGAATCTTTATAATTATTAAGTCGATCGTCTCTGAGAGCTAGAAAAATTGGACAATCAACTCCTTTATGAACTAATGGTTTTATTCCTATTTGAACAAGGCCAAAATGAATGAATCTAAATCTGTGTTTGAGATAAGCTTTAATGCTGGATTCTGAAAGTAAATGCATAGTTTCAGATTCTTTTTGAATGCTTCTAGTCTCTTCATGAGTTTTGATGCTAAATGCAGTCTTAAAATCAGTAATGCCTATATGATAAATTTTAGTAAGATTTTCTTTTGGAATTTCCCAGTTTGAAAAGTTCTTTTCTATATGAACTTCACTACTTTGAATTATATTATTAGGTGATCCTAAACTAATAGCTTTCCTTAACCAGTTTGCCATTAATAAATTAAATGTTGCATAAACTAAATATGACTGAATTGAATGGGAACAGTGGGACCACCTAACCGGGAACACCAAGACTTAAAATGGCTTACCAACAACTTAATTAGGCTGACCAAACACTTTACCAACACTCAATACAAATGCAATTTAATAAATGCACAATTAATCAATTTAATAACTTACTGGCTCTGATACCAATAGGGAGTACAGGATCGATAGAGAAAATGATAGAGAAAATAATTTAATAATTTTGTGGATATAAATCTTATTATATAATTGATAATAATAAGATAAGTAAAGAAAGTTAGATTTATTTGAGATAAGACTTAAACAAAAGAAAATTACAGGATGCTCTCATCTTAGAGCTAGACACTTTATTTATACACAAAGGAAGAGATAAGGTGCAATCTGCTCTTCCAATAAGAAACTAAAGAGAAAAAGTAAATAGTACAAACATAATTATTAAAGTTACACTATAATACTGTAGAAGATGCTTTGAATTACTATTGAAGATGCTTTACTGTTGAAGATGCTTTGAATCACTGTTGGAGATGCTTTTGATTTCGTCATTGCTTACGTTTGTGCTTCCGGATGAATTAATTTGAGTTGTTGAACATTTGAATGATACTTTTGATTTCGTCATTGCTTACGTTTTTGCTTCCGGATGAATTAATTTGAGTTGTTGAACATTTGAATTGAACTTTTGTGAACTCAATATTAAAAGTCGTATGGATCTTGAGCAAATGGGCCACCAAATGTTGGATCATAAGACTCATTTGAAAACTCCGATAAAATCTCATCAGAGGATTCTTCTGATAATATTTTCTTTGCATATTGTGGATCTTCAAGAATCTTTTTGAGAATAGCTTTCTGGACTTTAGATAATGATTCTGAATTTGGACTTTCTACTTTGGGGTTTTTATTGTGTTGAGGAGAGTTTGAATTTGATGTTGCTTTTGAGGGTGAAGGTTTGTTGGTGGTTGATGGAGATTGGTATTCCATTTTTATACCGGTTTGAAAAAAGGAGATAACATTTTTTGTTGAACAAATTTCTAAGGTAAATTTGTCCCACCATTTAATTTTGAATTCTCTTATTAATGAATATGGATATGGACGTGGAAGGTGTTGTTTGAGACAGTAACTCCAACATAGAATCCATGGAATTTTAAATTCTGCATGAAACATGACTGGAGTTTCATAAGCTTGATAATTTGAATTGGCAACAAAAGTTGTGAAACCCTCATTGCATTCTTTTGGATAAATTTGAGGAGTTGGTCCAAATAAATACCACCAATGATAAAACCACATAGGATATTTCTTTGGACAATATTTGTCAAATATAAAAAACCATGAATGATCAAATGGTCTGAATAAAAATGCTCTATACCAGGCCATTTTGTAATCATAGTATGAGTAATTTTGAGGGAAAAATCTTTTTGAAAAAATTCGTTCTGCATAAGGGTCTCCCCATTCTACAGACGAAATAATTTTCTTAAAAATACATTTTGAATAAATTATTTTTTCTGAAGAATCCTTGATATGTTGGATTTCAACAGAGTTTGAATCTACTAAAATAAATTCATAAAACCTTTGAGTTTTAAAACGATTTTCTGGTATCCATTCGCAACCTTTTGGAAAAGTTTTTTGATTGATGGAATTAATAATTTGTGGGCTTTGAGGAATTGTAAAATTAGTGAGATATACATTTTCTATTTCGGTTTTTGTAATGTATGCAGATTTGGTAAAGCTTTGTGTTGGTATTTTTGTAGTTGGTTCTTTTTGTTTTGAATTTGGAATAATATTTTGTGAAGTAGGCTCTTGAACAATTTGTGAATATGGAAGTGGGGGAAAATCATTTAGTTGAGTAAATTTGTTTGAAATGGATAGGGTAGTTTGAAGATTTTTGGAGGATGAAAATTTATTTTGTTCTGTTTTGTTTGGTTTTGGATCTGGTTCCATTTCGTAATCATCTGAACTCTGGAACCCTTTGAGTTTTTCTTGCTGATCCTTCTTCCTTGGCATTATGATGTCCCTGTAGAAATTCTCTGGTTAAGAAATCAGGGAGAGAGTTACTTTCGCCTCTTATATGCTCTATTTGAAAATCAAATACTGATAAAATTGCTTGCCATCTTGCAAAAATTTGTTTAGAAACAATGTTTTTGACATCCTTTTCTAGAACCTCTTTTGCAGATTTGCAGTCGATCCTTATCAAAAATTTTTTGTTGTAAAGATCATCTTGAAATTTTGAAACGCATAGTATTATAGATAAAATTTCCTTTTTAATGGTAGAATAATTTTTTTGAGGTCCGAGCCAGAGACCTGAATGAAATCTAACTAATTGTTCTTTTGTATCTATTCTTTGTTTTAATACGCCACCATATCCTATTTCTGATGCATCTGTTTCTACTATCATGAATGCAGATGGATCTGGAATGCCTAGACATGAAAGTGATTTGATTTTTTGTTTTAATTCAATAATAGTCTTAGTATGAATTTCTGACCAAGGAGGCGGATTTTTTTGAAGTCTTTGAAAGAGGGGCATGCAAATTTGTCTGAGCTTTGGGAAAAAATCTGATATATAATTTAGACATCCCAAAAATCTTTGTAACTGGGTTTTGTCTTTAATTTCGTTAGGGAATTTTTCTGCAAATTCTAAAGACCTTGTAATTGGCTTGATTGTTCCTTTATAAATGTCATGTCCCAAAAATCTAATTTTTGTTTGAAATAATTTCATTTTAGTGGCAGAAACTACTAAACCATTTTTTTC
>NC_080047.1:29712889-29715389 GCF_026212465.1 Amaranthus tricolor
GTGTAGTTCTTATTCAAGTACCTAAGACACGTGTTGTACAACTGAGGGGTCGACTTTTAAAACTTCATCCACCAACGATTGAAAGTAACTTCTTATCATCGGCGTTTGCGTGTCGTACTTCTTTGTTGGCGTCCTCTTCTAGCTGTATGTACTTTAACGTTTTCCAAAACGGATGTATATCGTCCAAGTACAAAGCACCATTAGACCTGATTGACAAGTAACAGTAACACGCGCATGGTAATCCGTGGGTTTTTTGAATGACACAACTGCATTTTTCAAAAAGACAACTACCCAAGTTTAACATCCGGTTGTGCTCCATCATCAATTGTTCCAAAGCAAATATGGAAACATGACGATACAACGGTCTGAGAAAATTAAGTCGCGACGTCCTTGAAATGGAATTCCTAGATTCCTTCTGAGCTTGCCTTATCCTTAACTGCTGATTCGTTATTTGTGCGTGTGCCTTTTTAAATAGCGTATCAAATGAGCTATTACCGCTACCCAAGTATTACTTGAAGGAAGAATGTTGGCTTTCAACTCTACTGGTAGTCTGGTTACCCAAGTGCAAACAATCGTTCATCCACGCACGCACAAATTTCTCCTTGTGAGGAATCCATGTTCTAGCCAAGTATCACACGACCTTCCTGTTCCTAATCGACCAAGAAGACACAATCCCTACCCATCTGTTTTCAAATTCAGGGATCGTCACACTGTTAACTAAGAGGTTCCATTTTGTTTGCCTGAATATCTGCCCCTATTGATTTTTCTTCCCGTCGCACAATTTATCGATCATATTCTCCACGTCATTGCCTATATGCCATACGCATAATTAATGCCGTACATCTGCATTAAACATAAATTTAAAATTAAGTGAGACATATATACACTGAATGACAATAATTAATAATAAAAACATGTTCACCTGAAAATACAACAATAATAGCTGCAGACAAAACCTTATCCCAATCTGTTACGATTACGTCGGGCGTCTGGACTCTGCCATAAATATCCCTCAACCTCTCCAACACCCTAGAATAAGACACAGACGCCTCATCTCGCATCAAACGGAACGCAACCAAGAAGTTATGATTCGTTGGCGTCATTCCAATGATTTCGCATAGGGGCCACTTTTGCTTATTCGTTTTGTACGTTGTGTCTATCAACACAACATGGGGCGACAAACGTATCATTTGGATAGATGTTGGATTCGCAACCAATAATCTACTCAACTGTCCATCACTATCCAAGTCTGTCCAGACTACATAATTTTGCTCCGTGGCCATATAGACAGTGTTGAAAAGGAGTTCTACTTTCCATCTCTTCTCGCCTTATTGATTGTCTTACATTGTAATTTTGATTCATACTAGCAAAAAAACCATAAAATTTCTTCTAATTGAAGTTATTATAAACGTTGGTTGCATGCCAGTTGCACTGAGATCTCGTATGTGCTGCCTAATATCGACAATCATCCTATTTACTCTTATTTGACCATTTCTGTAAATGAAGAACGGATGGTTATGTCTTCCTTTTTCACCAGAAAACACTATAACCGTCTAAGGTCTTTCCTGTGGTTTACGACTATTTCCTATAATCATAAATTTACAACCACATGCCCTACTTTTGAAACCAGGCCGGGTAACATTGTCTAAGTTATGCAAATCACCCCTTATATTACCGTAGCTGGTGACATCTTAAGTATAAACTCACTCTAGAACGTCCTTCCCTTTGTTTATATGAAGCACGTGTAAATTGAAAACCAATTGTTAGTGCTATCTCATCAGCCCAAGCATGTAAATCATCTATAGAATCAAACTCTCTATCGGTAACAAATCTATCGGAATAATCTACATCATTCCCTAAGTTTTCAAAGTCCTGCAAATAATAAGGGTGTTATTATAATAACGTTATCATAATATAATAATATATTAAAATATATGAGTAAATAAAATCATTTACTTTAATATTTAATAAATAATAGTAACTTCCAATTAAGAAGAAATAATTTTTGAAAAAAATAGTTAAACATTTAAATAAATTAATCCCTTCAATTTAAATTTAATTTTTATAATAACATTATCATAACATAATAATACATAAAAATAAAACAATATATTAAAACATTTATGAAATAAAAATAACTTAAAAACTAATTTTATTAAACAAACTAATAATTCAAAATTCAGAAAAAAAAATATATTATACCAATCGCACAAAGTGCGACTCAGCCATTGCAGCAATGCTCATCTTCTGAAACCTCTTCAGAGATTTGTTCAAGTTCGCTTTCTAAACAAAGAAAGAACAAACATGAGACTTTTCACCATCAAATGTTAAAAAGTTGACAAATATCTGGGAATTGCACAATATAAACATCACCAGGAAGAACATTTTTCTCTGAAACTTCATATGCTGATTAAATTCAATTTTACCATCTATCATTTATTCAATTATTATGATCAAATTTATAAGAATTGCACAATAAGAATTCAACCTTTACATTTTC